>NC_056733.1:943337594-943450762 GCF_019279795.1 Protopterus annectens
TATCTAGAAAAGGGAAGTAGCAAATTACATAGGAATAAATGGAAACTGGGAACAACACATGCAGACTAATGTTCAGGAGGAGCTGTCAGGTTAAAGGGAAGGCAGGAATTGAGTGATTTATGTAATGTTAGACTGATGATTGTTATAAAGAAAGAAAAGATATGTGATGGGAAATGTATGTAAAATGAAAATGTTAATATGGTATGCTTTCTTTTCTGTTAATGTACGTTTGTCTGAAGTGATAATTGTGTTAAAAACAGATTTGTTTACAGAATGCAGTACATATTAGTCACTGTTGCTTTTAGTGTTTGAAAAACAGTAATCAAATAAGAAATATAAATAGATTAGATTAAAATGTAAACTTGTTTTCAAAAAGTTACTGCTTATTGGGTTATTGAACCGAATCTTGTCTTTTCGAGAAATGATTCATCTATTTTGAGACAACAGACAGTTAACATCTGGCAGTTAAAAATGCTGTCAAAAGAGTTGAATGGCTCTAAATGAAGTTTAGGACAACAGAAAAAAAGAACTTGCAGCTTGTATCAGTAAGCACTTTAATTTAGTTCTCTGCTGATTTTTATTTCTTAACAAAATGTTTTCACATGCTTGGTTTTGTCCGTTTTTGGCTTCTTCTGTTTCATAATCTGTGTAGCGCTCATGTAGGTTCATAGGTTTATACTAGGCTAACGACCAGTAGGGCTTTTATAGCCTAGCTGTGCAATCCAAACGTGACCCACAAGTTATTGTATCTTAGATGTTATTGTAAGGGGTCCATGTTAGTTGGGGCATGATTTAATAACTGCCCATCAGTAACGTAGGTGCTAGACTAGGGGTGAATTTCCAGTTTTCCCTCCCATGATCCAGCTTATGCTCGAACAGGGTTATTGAATGATTCTGCTTTGCATGAATGGGAAGCCTGTTCCAGAGAATGGTAATTCTGAGATACATATCTGTTTCTCCAACATGTCCTATTTATGTCACAAGCAAAGTTTATTCCTTTGATGTAGTAATTCTTATGCTGTTCATTTTGTAGATGTGCAAAAGTTCCATAATAGTTGGCTCTGCAGATGCCTTGCAAGGCAGGCATAGAGTACCCCTCAGTAGTCTGTAGGAAACAGTACAGAGTAAGCCAGGCATCGAATGCCCCTCAGTAGTCTGTAAGAAACAGTACAGACTAAGTCAGGCATAGAGTGCCCCTCAGTAGTGAGGAAACAGTACAGAGTAAGCCAGGCATAGAGTGCCCTCAGTAGTCAGGAAACCATACAGAGTAAGCCAGGCATCGAATGCCACTCAGTAGTCTGTAGGAAACAGTACAGTGTAAGCAAGGCATCGAATGCCCCTCAGTAGTCTGCAGGAAACAGTATAGAGATAGAGCTTTGAGGCAATCTGCATAGGACACTGTCAGAACACCCTGCATTCTTTTTGTGAGGAACCTTTGCAGATGTTCCATTTATTGCATCTACCTGCTAAGGTACATACTGAACAAGGCATTATACTTTGTGATGGGTCTGATGAGGGCTGAATCCAGTGGAATGACAACTTCCCTGGACCTAGATGCCATAACCTTATTTATCAGTTGAGCAACATAGAATGGTTTCTTACTACCTTGGAGTTACTATCTACATGTGTTCCCAAATCCCTAACTACCAGGAGTATTCTTATGGATGTTATATTGATGATGCAGTTTCTTAGGGTGACCATCTTCCTGAAGGGTACTATTATACATTTCTTGACTTTGAGTTTTTAAAACGTGGCTTTGGCACCATTTGTTTGTTTTTGCTAGTCTTTCTTCTAAGATGTTGGTGTCTTGGGGGCTATTCTTTTACTCCTCCTAGTTTGTAGACATCTGTGAACATGTTCAGCCAGAGCCCTTTGATATTGGCTTTTACTTCCAAGAAGTAGATACCGAAGAGGAGTGGGCCCAGCATAGAGGCTTGAGGTATTCCACTGCTGACTGGCCTCTTTCAGAGGGTGGTCTTAACACTTGTAACTTCTTGGGTCCCATCTCTGAGCCAGTTGGCTATCCAGCATGTTTTATAGGAGTTTATTCCTAATTCCTGTAGTTTGTTTACAATGCCCAAGTGATGTATTGTATCAAATGCCTTAGCCAGGCCAAGATAGGCAGTGTGCACCATTTTAACCTCATCCATTACTTTGGTGACCTTCTCGAAGGCCATGAGTAGGCATGCCCTGCCTTTCATGAAACCAGACTGGGTTGGGTCCAGTGTCTGAAGGTTTCCTATGTCATTGTTAATCATTTCCATGATAATTCATTTCATGGCTTTGCATATAAGATTAGTCAGATTAATGGGTCTGTAGTTCCCAGAATTTGTTGATGGTTCACCCTTATGTAGAGGGATGGCCACTGCAGTCCTCCGTTCCCGTGGCACAAAGTCTGTTCTGAGACTGTAGTTGAATAGTGACTCCAGGGGCCCTGAAAAATCATATTTCAGGCTATTCAGAAGGTATCCGCCGATATTTTCAGAGCCCATAGAGGCTGTTTTTGGCTTTAGAGAGCACAGCCAAGACCTGCTCCCTGTTTATAGTTGGATGGTCTATGTATGAAGGTATTTCCTGGGAGGTGGCAGGGGGCGAGTGTGAGAAGTTGGAGGTGAATTTGTCAGCCAGCAGATTCATTGTATCATCTGGCTCAGTGAATGTGACTCCATTAACCACCAGTTTTGCACAATTTTGTATGCTGTCTTTGAGAATTCTGTCCCAGCAGAAGAAGACCTTATGTTTGGGAAGCTATCTTGATCCTGAAATTGGCTTTTTTAGACTTAATTCGCCCTCTTAGTTTTCTGTTAATGGGAGTTCTTGTTTTTTTCGGGTGTTACACTTCTTTATGCTGTAACTGTTTTTCTTTTGCTGTATAACCTGTTTAATTTTGGCTTCTGGCTTGTTTTTGGAGTTAGTTTTGGGCTTACTTCTGGGAGGTACAGCGGCCTCTGTGCAGCCATTGACATGGCTGTACAGAGTTTCTTTGAACAATGTTGCATAGGTTGCCGTGTTTTTTGGGTTTGGAGGGACATTACATTTTGACAAGTTACCACTTAATAAAAGCTAGTTTTGCTTTGGAACAGTTCCTAGCTGTTTCAGGGTTTACTGGGGTTACAGAATTGCTTTTTATTTTGAAGGAGACAATTTTGTCATCTGACCTTACCTGAGAGGAAAAGAGCCACCAGGAATTGGGTAGCTAATCTATTTCTTGCTCAGCAGTAGTAACGATTTTAGAGATGATGTTGAAAATAGTTCTAAAATCGAAGTTGCTTATTTTTCGAGCACCTTGAGATTAGGACATTTGTCAAGTACAGTAATGGAGTGTAAAAGAAGTTTTTTGTTTAAAAAAAAAAAAAAGGGTCTATATTAGAGCACCGAACATTCAAAATGTCAAGTGTTCTAATATCGAACCCTATGAATCGAAAATTGAAAACATTGAACATTCAGAACAGCAAATTTTTTCCTAGGGAAAAAATTTGCTGTTCCAAAACACATACACACAACACAAGCACACCACACAAACAGCAATCCACACACATACAGCTAAACTCTTACAACTAACCCTACACTAAACTATGCATACACCACTAGCTATCCACTTACCTTAACCCAAACCTTAACACTAAGGTCCGTCACTGTCACACAGTCACCTCACCCGCGCCCTAACCCTAACTCACCTACCCCACCCTAACCCTCATGTCCACACAATCGCACACTTACCTGACCCGCGCCCTAACCCTAACTCACCTATTCCGCCCTAACCCTCACGTCCACACAATCGCACACTTACCTGAACCCAACCCGTAACTTTCCACCACAGCGCTGAAAATACCGAAGCAACAGAATCGGACAACCAAATTCTTTCCCTAGGAAAAAATTTGGTTTTCTGTTTCTTCAGTATTTTCAGCGTTCGCTGAAAATGGGTCTATATTAGAACACTCGAAATTTTGAACGTAAGGTGTTCTAATATAGACCCCAAAAAAAGTTTCCCTGTCTGCACCATGTCTGAAATCAGAAGCATATTTGAAGCTTGCTCTTTATGTGGTGGGATGTGATTAATATTGTTAATTCTTAAAGTTCATACAACATGTTTGAGTGAGTTACTTCAGCAGTTTCTTTGTTTACATTTGTTTAAAATGGTTTAGTATTGATGGGATCATTTCCTCCCTCTGACTTCAGTCTGAATTGTACTTGACATGTTTTATAGTTACATTTACGGTGGTTTATTTCTTGAAATTTTGGTACCATTTTCAGCCTCAGAATTGTGCTTGTTAACACTTTTTCATTGCCTTGGCTGGACTATAGATTTCCAGTCTATAGATGCACAACTTAGATTATGCAGGTCTACACAGTTGGTGGTTTAGATACTATGCAAATTATAAAAAAGTACTGACACTTTGTATATACGGAATGTGGTTCTGGTTTGTTAATTCACAAGTTTTACTTTAACTACACACACAAATACTAATCCTTTTATCTGTTTGTATTTACTGATTTTACAGTTTTTGGGAGACAAAGGATGCACTACAGAACAACAATTCAGTTCTCTGTTAGCAAAGGTGAGTTTTAAGAGCTTTCAAAGTGTGGTTTCTAATTAAAGAAGTACAGACATACACCATAATGAAATGTGAAAATGTGGATCAATTTTATTTATTTATTTACCCAGGTTAGTCCCACTAGGCTAGAAGTCTATTTTTAAGGGAGATTCAAGTTGATATTTATATTACTAGGGGAAATTTGGCAGGGCATTGTGTAATTTCCCCATCTCTTTCCAGTAGTTGCCATGGGATCTTTTACATTCTTGTGAGTTACCAACAACTTGGGCAGATGGGGCCACGGCTTAACTTCTCATCTGAAGGATCTGAGAATATTTTCAGTAATTTATGTCTGCATGCATTTAAATATATGCAACCATGACATTTGAATCCCCAATGATTGAAACCAAATATTGTTGAATGTGTTCATAGATGTGTTATATCTTCTTCTTTTGGCTGCTCCCATTAGGGGTCTTCACAGCGGATCATCTCTTTCTATTTCTTCCTGTCCTCTGCATCTTGCTGTGTCACACCAACCACCTGCATGTCCTCTCTCACCACATCCATAAACCTTATCTTAGGCCTTCCTCTTTTCCTGTTACCTGGTAGCTTCATCCTTAGCATCTTTTTCCCAATATACTCAGCATCCCTCCTCAGCACATGTCCAAACCATCGTAATCTTGCCGCTCTGGCTTTGTCTCCAATCCTTCTGACCTGGGCTGATCCTCTAATATACTTATTCCTAATCCTGTCCACCCTCGTCACACCCAGTGCAAATCTTAACATCTTTAACTCTGCCACATCCAGCTCTGACTCCTGGCTTTTTGTCAGTGCCACTGTCTCCAACCCATATAACATAGCTGGTCTCACTACCCTCTTGTAGACCTTCCCTTTCACTCTTACTGATGTTCTTCGTGTTTCACTGTTGCAGTCATTACATTTGGGTAATCTGCTGGTAGGTTGCCCTCAGTCGCCCTGAATTCCAATGTCTTGGGTCCTGCATCGGTTGCTGTCTTCTCTTCCATGACGTCAGGGGTATAAAACATGCAGCCGATGCCATTTTCTTTAGTCTTTCTTGCCGCGCAGTGCCCAAAGCAGAAGCATTTCACAAGTGCCAGTCGGCCGACTACTGAAATATTCGAGTTTGAGTTTCAGAACCGAAGTCTTCACTAAAGCTAAGTACCCCGTTGGGGAAACTTTTTCTTGCTTTTTACCGATGTCAGAAAAAGTTAATAATTGTATTACTTGTGGGAAGCAAATACCTCATAAGGATTTCCATTTATACTGTATTCCTTGCCTAGGCCCTGATCACAACGTGCCTGGCTGTCGGTTTTGTGCTAGTTTTAACCAATGCACTATTAAGCGTTGGTATATTTTTGCATCAAAGTATTTTGGAAACAGATTTAACTACCCAGAAATGTCGTTGGATAGCAATCCAACTACCGGAGTACATAAAAAACACAAAGAAAGGGACAGAGAAAGACAGTCGAGATCCAAAACCGATGATGAAGCTTCTCCTAAGGCAGTCGCCGGTACGCAGTGAGGCGCTTCCGCAGCCCCTGATACCCGCTACCTTCGAGTCGCAGGCCTCTGCCGACACCCATGTGGAGTCCGGCATGCCACAAGATACTCAAGGTATTGGACCGATGGATGTATCTCCCTCGGATGGGTCTGGAGCCGCTGAGCAGGCACCGGCTTCTGAGGGTGTATTCAAACCTCAACATTTGTATATCAATCCGACAACAGCTGCAAAATCAAAGACAAAAGCAACTTCTAAAACTAAAAAAATGACGCATGAGCCACATGCATAGACCTCTATGCCTAAAAAACAGATGATCAAAATGGCTGAAGACCTTATTACCTTGATCAGGGGTACCCATCCCCCTCCAGATAAGAGGCCTTCTTCAGATCAGGTTTCTATTTCTTTTGATCAGGAATTATCTTTACCTCCCTATGAGGATTCTGATGCTGAGGAGTCTATTCCATCTGCATCTCCTACTGAGGATTATTCATTTGGAGAAACCTTGCATACTTTGAGGGAGCATTTTCACTGGGAGAGTCAAGACTTCTCAGAATCAAAAAAGAGGCTCATGGATTTCTTTCTTCTCCCTCAGCACAAGCCTTTGGCCATTCCCCTTGTTTTAGACATTGTGGATGATGCGTTTTCAGAGTCAAGCTTGACCCCTGACTCCTTACCTCCGGCTCCCAGTAAGCCTGACAGATATTACAGGGTCCCTGACTCGCATAAATTTTTATTTAGAAACCCTGCTGCTGATCCTGAAACTATTTCACAGGGTCCAAAGGGAGTTATGGCCTCTACAGCAAAAAATCCTACCCCCTCTGACAGAGATTCAAGGGCACTGGACAGATGGGGAAAAAAGGTTTATGCATCTGCAACCTTGGCAGTCAGGGCCTTAAACTGTCAATTTCATATGCTTAAGTACCAATAACATGTTATGGAATTGCTGAAACAGAAAATGATGTTGATTTCAGAATGTGCAGAAAATAAAGAATTGCAGGAATTATTGCATGCAGCTGAACAAGTTGGAAAGCATACTTCACAATGTGTTTTTGATTCTTTAGAGGCCTCCTGCAGGGCCCCACAGTTACTGGATCTGTGATTAGGAGGCATGCCTGGTTAAAGGAACAAAATTTGCCTGATCATGTTAAAGCTAAATTGCTAGATGCACCTTTACAGCATGATTCTCTGTTTGGTATTAAGGCAGAAGAGGTTTTAAAGAAAATGGAAGACAAAGCTAAGTCTGTGCAAACTGTTAAAGACTTCTTACAAGTGCAGCCACCAAGATTCAGTAGACACTGGCCTACAAAAAATTGGTCTTTTCCTGCGTCAGATAGAGCTCAAAGGGGCAAATCCAGACGCCGTAAGGGTTCCAGATACCAGGAGCAAGACTCATACAGATCAAAGCAATGGGGCGCATCCACCTCCAAATCTGGAGGAGATAAAGCGCAAACCTACAGAAAGCAACCCCAATGACTTCCCTCTGCCTACACCAAGCACTTATCTTTTGGCAGCACCCATAGGGGGAAAATTAGCACTTTTTGCTCAAAATTGACAGTTAATAACCCAGGACAAGTGGGTACTAAACATCGTATCACAGGGATACAGATTCCATTTCCACACTCTGCCAATGGCAAATGGTTGCCCAGATCTGCCAAAAAAATCAGTGGACAGAGGCACAGAAACAGGTTATGTCCCTCGTGGATATGGGGGCCATAAAAGCAGTACCAGAACAGGAAAAAGGACAAGGTTTTTACTCAAGGACTGTTCTTGGTACCCAGAAAGGACAAGGCCTGGCGGCCAATACTGGATTTATCAATTGTGAACACATGCCTGGACATTCCAAAATTCAAAATGCTGACTTTGCAGCAGCTTCTGCCCATGCTGGGCAGAAATGCTTGGCTGGTGACTTTATACCTAAAAGAGGCATACCTGCATGTCCCAATAAGACAGTCGTGCAGAAGATACCTCAGATTCAAGGCTGGCTTAATGCATTATCAATTCTCTTTGGCATATCTACTGCGCCCAGGGTCTTTACAAAGTGCCTGGCACCAGTAATTGCATTTTGCAGACAAAGAAGTATACAAATATATCCTTACTTGGACGACTGTCTTATTCAAGCAGAGAACAAGGACACTCTTTTTCGACACCTGGCGTTTGTGAAAAGGCTTCTAACATGCCTAGGGTACACAATAAACGAAAAGAAATCACAACTGGTACCCTCTCAAAAGATAACTTTCCTGGGTGCAAGCTTGAATACAACTGCCCAGATGGCTTACCTCACACCAGACAAACAAAGGCAACTGACTGCTTACTTCAAACTGATGGCAACAAAAACCCAGTCTTCTGCAAGACAAATTCTGCAGGCTCTGGGCTTCATGGCATCCTGCATCCTACTAATTCCATATGCAAGACTGCATATGAGGAAACTTCAGTGGTACCTAAAAAGTTTATGGAGTCAACATTCACACAGTCTGGAAACGATGATTCCTGTCATTCCCTGCCTGCAACAGGAGTTTCTATGGTGGGCAAAGGCCTGTCACCAAAACATGGGACGGCCCTTCACTCTACCTCCTGCCAGCCAAACCTTAACAACAGACGCATCAGATTATGCCTGGGAGGCCCACATGGCAGGAAGATGCATTTAGGGTATATGGGCACCAAAACAAATGCATCTACATATCAACCAGAAAGAGATGCTAGCTGTTCAAAATGCCCTAACAGCCTTCAAGGATTTACTTCATACGGGACAACTACTGATAAAGACGGACAACACCACAGTTATGTGGTATATAAACAAGCAAGAGGGTACACAGTCATACCCCCTTTGCAGATTAGCCATGGCACTGTGGGATACAGCTTTGACCTACCAAATACATCTTCAAGCTCAATTCCTGCCAGGAAAATAAAAGACTCTGGCAGACAATTTAAGCAGAAACCTTATGGATCCTCACGAGTGGAAACTAAATCCACAAGTATTCAGCATGATAACAGAGAAATGGGGGAGCACAGACATAGATCTATTTGCCTGTCCTCAAAATTATCAGTTGAAAAGATTCTGCACAAGGACTTATCACAGACGAGCATGGAAAGTGGGCACCCTATCCTTCAGTTGGAAAAACCTGTCAGTTTACGCCTTTTCTCCTCTACCTCTTCTACCCAAGGTCCTCCTAAAGGTCAGATAAGAGAAGCCAAAGATGATATTAATTGCACCAGACTGGCCCTGCCAATACTGATACCCAGTCCTAAGGAACTTGTCTCAATACCCAGCACAATCAACTACAGACTCTGAACCTGGCAGCATGGCTAATCATGTAATCATACGAACGACACCTGTCAGTAAAGCTGTGATGGATGGCATTTTGGAAGCCAGAAAGCCTAGTACTAGAAAATCTTATGCTGACAAATGGAAGTGATTCAGTGCTTCGAATCAAGCATAAGGAACTGATACAGCAGAGCCACATATTCCTCAGATATTACAATACTTAACTGAGATGCTTGACAAAGGCCTATCTTTCTCAGCAATCAAAATCCATGCCTCTGCCATTTCAGCCCATTACAATACAGAGCCACCAATCTTTTCTCAACCTTTACTAAAGCAGTATCTTAGAGGAGCCAAAAATTTAAGGCTTCCTCGAAGGTCACTATTACCTGCATGGGACCTCATTTATGTGTTGGAAAAGCTCACCTTGCCTCCATTTGAACCAGCTGCTACCACTGATATAAAGTTCTTATCATGGAAGACAGCTCTGCTACTAGCAATTACTTCAGCAAAAAGAGTTTCAGAGCTACAGGCCCTCATGGCTGTAGAGCCTTTTATCATATTTTACCCAGACAGGGTGTCTCTGAGGACAAATCCTACTTTTATGCCTAAGGTGGTTTCCAGTGTGGCTCTTAACCAAACAATTCATCTGCCAACTTTCTATCCAAATCCGCAGAACAAGGGGTAGAGAATTCTGCATTCCTTGGACGTACACAGACAGCTAAGATTCTACTTGAAGCAGGACTAAGGCTCTAAGAAAGACTGAGCGATTACTAGTGTCATATGCTGCAGGATCAGAAGGAAAGGCCATTTCAAAGCAGATAATTTCATAGTGGATAAGCCACTGCATCCGTTTCTGCTACTTGCACCATGGTAAACTTGTGCCCAAGGGCATTAGGTCTCATTCCACCAGAGCTACAGCTACTTCAGCAGCCTTTTTCAGAGGAGTACCAACCAAAGACATTCTAGAGGCTGCTACTTGGAGTTCTTTTCACACCTTTACAAAGCATTACCATTTGCCTCTCTACTCTAAGTCCAGGGCAGGCTTTGCCACTGCAGTGCTGCAGGGCCTTATAGCCACACCTAATGCTGTTTAGCTCCAGCCTCCCTACCATAGCTTTGGGATTCTACTCAAATGTAATGACTGCAACAGTGAAACACAAAGAACATAGTACAGTTGTGTAAACTTACCATAAATGTAGATGTTCGAATATATTCACTGTTGCGGTCCAGGTTACCCTCCCGCCATCCCCCTGTCATTCTACAGTTTATCTTTCCTTCTCTATCTTCTACAACCTGTGTGGTGTATTTGCTTGTAGATGAAGGTCAAGTTTATATTGATGCATGTATATAGCTATATATATATATATATATATATACATATATATATAATATTGATACCTTTTTGGGGGCACCTGACATTGGGGGCAAGAAAAACTAAAGAAAATGGCGTCTGCTGCATGTTTTATACCCCTGACGTCATGGAAGAGAAGACGGCAACCGACGCAGGACCCAAGACTTTGGAATTCAGACCGACTGAGGGCAACCTGCCAGCGGATTACCCAAATGTAATGACTGCAACAGTGAATACACTCGAAATTCTAAATTTATGGTAAGTGTACACAACTGTACTGTACTTGTCTGTCACAAATCACTCCTGAAACTCTTCTCAACCCACTCGATCCTGCCTGTACTCTCTTCTTCACCTCTCTTCCACACTCACCATTACTCTGAACTGTTGATGCCAAGTATTTAAACTCATTCACCTTCACCACCTCTACTCCTTGCATCCTCACCATTCCTCTATCCTCCCTCTCATTCACACACATATATTCTGTCTTAGTCCTGCTGACCTTCATTCCTCTTCTCTCTAGAGCATATCTCCATCTCTCCAAGGTCTCCTCCACCTGTTCCCTACTCTCACTACAGATCACAATGTCATCTGCAAGCATCATAGTCCACGGGGACTCCTGTCTGATCTCGTCTGTCAACCTGTCCATCACCATTGCAAATAAGAAAGGGCTCAGAGCTGATCCTTGATGTAATCCCACCTCCACCTTAAACGCATCCATCATTCCCACCACATTACCCTCGTGCATATCCTGTACCACTCTTACATGCTTCTCTGACACTCCCGACTTCCTCATACAGTACCACAACCCCTCTATAGGCACTCTGTCATATGCTTTCTCTAAGTCCACAAAGACACAATGCAACTCCTTCTGACCTTCTCTGTACATGTTCATCGTGTTACCCTGCTGCAGTCATCACACTTGGGTTATCCTGTCGTCAGGCGGTCCCGCAGTCGGCCGGATTTCCAAAGTCTTGGTCCACGTCGGTTGCTGTCGCCTCATCCCTGACGTCAGTGCGCCAGGGGTACATATATTGCAACTGACGCCATTTTCTTCAGTCTTTCTTGCCGCGCGGTGCCCGAAGCAGAAGCAGTTTGCAAGTGCCGGTCGGCCGACTCCTGAGATTTTCGAATTCGAATTTCAGACCGAAGTCTTCTATAAAGCTAAGTACCCGTTGAAACTTTTTTTGCCTCAGACCGATGTCAGAAAAAGTTAACAATTGTATTTCTTGTGGGAAGCAAATACCTCATAAGGATTTTCATTCTTATTGCATACCTTGCCTAGGCCCTGATCACGACGTCACTTCTTGTCGTTTTTGCGCTAGATTTAATAAACGTACTATTAAAAGATGATTTGATTTCGCACGACACTTTTTTGGTAGAAAATGTAACTATAACTTGCCGTCGGAGCTACCGACTACCGGCGTGCACAAAAAACGCAGGGACAAGGACCGACAGCCCAGGCCTAAGCCCGATTCCGAGGCTTCGGTTGATCCGGTCTCCGGTTCTCCGGTTATCAGTGAGGCTCAGACGCAGCCTCTGACTACCGCAGTTCTGGAACCCGAGACCGCTACAGATATTTTGTCGGAATGTACTAGGCTGACGCAGCCTTTTACTTCAGGCCCTACCGACGATTTACCTTCCAAGGACGTCGGTACTTCTGAAACGCCATCGGTTTCTGAAGGTGTTTTCAGACCGACGACTCTGACAGTCAAAACATTTTCCAAGTCGAAGACTCCTTCTAAATCGAAAAAGGCTTCACTTCAGTCTCCTGTTCAAGGCCCTATGCCTAAGAAACAGATGCTCAAAATGGCGGAAGATTTGATTTCTCTTATCAGGGGTTCACAGCCTCCTCCTGACAAAAGGCCTAGACAAGAGGAAGATTTTGCTTCCTCTGAACAACTGTCTATTTCTTCGGATTCCTCTGAGGACCAAGACTATTCCTTCTCTGCTTATGAAGATTCTGATGCTGAGGAATCTATTCCCTCAGCTTCCCCTCCAGAAGATTACTCTTTTGAGGAAACTTTACACACTATGAGGGAACATTTTCACTGGGAAGGTCAGGATTACTCTGATTCCAAGAAAAGGCTGAGAGAGTTTCTTTTACTCCCCCAACACAGACCTCTAGCCATCCCTCCTGTTTTGGACATTGTGGATGATGTCTACTTAGAATCCAGTTTCAACCCTGACTCTCTACCTCCTGCCCCGGCCAAGCCTGACAGATACTACAGAGTACCTGATTCCCACAAATTCCTTTACAAAAGCCCAGTAGCTGACCCAGAGACTATCTCACAGGGTCCCAAGGGGGCTAAGGCTTCCATGGCTAAAAATCCAGTACCTCCTGAAAGGGATTCAAGAGCACTAGACAGATGGGGGAAAAAGGTTTACACCTCAGCCACTTTAGCTATGAGAGCACTAAACTGTCAATTTCATATGCTTAAGTATCAGCAATTTCTGATCTCTCAGTTAAAACAAAAGATAACCACCTTACCTCAACAATCTGAAATGAAAGAAGTACAGGATTTGTTGCACGCCACCAAGCAGGTGGGCAAACATACCTTACAATGTGGGTTTGATTCTTTAGAGGCCTCCTGCAGAGCAGCTGTCACTGGATCAGTTATACGTAGGCATGCCTGGTTAAAAGAACAAAGTCTGCCTGATCATGTTAAAGCAAAACTATTAGATGCTCCCTAACAGCAGGATGTTCTTTTTGGTGTTAAAGCAGAAGAAGTTTTAAAGAAAATGGAAGATAAGGCGAAATCAATGCAGACAGTCAACGATTTTCTACTAGTACAACCCCCTCGCTTCAGCAGAAACTGGCCAACAAAAATTGGTCCTTTCCAGAAACTGACAGGCCTCAGAGGGGTAAATACAGGCGCCCAAGGGGCAGAGGACAACCACAAGCTCAGTATAAGCCTTGCCAGTGGGGCACTCCAACCCAGAAGGGAGGAGAAGACAGGTCTCAACTCACCAGAAGGCAAACTCAATGACTTGCACGTCAGCTGGCCAAACAAAGCTCTTTTGTCAGCCTCCTTGGGGGGAAAACTAGCACTATTTGCAGACCACTGGCACATAGTCACAAAGGACAAATGGGTCCTAGACATAATTTTACGAGGATACAGATTCCACTTTCACTCCTTGCCAATAAAAAGAGGAATGCCAAACCTACCACAAAATCAAAGGGCAGAGGCTCAAAGACAAATTACAGCTCTCATGGCCATGAGAGCCATTCAAAGGGTACCAACTCAAGAGCAAGGCCAAGGATTTTACTCAAGACTCTTCCTAGTACCCAGGAAAGAAAATGCTTGGAGACCAATTCTGGACCTTTCAATTCTAAACACTTACTTACAAGTTCCCAAATTCAAGATGCTAACACTACAGCAGCTACTTCCCATGTTGGGCAAGGAAGCATGGCTGGTAACGTTGGGCCTCAAGGAGGCATACCTGCATGTCCCTATCAGACAAAGTTGCAGAAGATACCTCCGTTTCATTGCAGGTTCAACCCATTATCAATTCTCTGCACTGCCCTTTGGCTTATCTACTGCGCCCAGAGTATTCACAAAATGCCTGGCACCAGTAATTGCATACTGCAGACAAAGAGGAATTCAAATATATCCATATCTGGACGACTGCCTCATCCAAGTAGAAAGAAAAGACATTCTCTTACAACATCTGGCTTTTGTGAAGCATCTACTAAATTGTCTGGGGTACACAGTAAACGAAAAGAAGTCAAAACTAGTACCCTCACAAAAAATGACATTGCTGGGTGCCAGCTTGGACACAACGGCCCAGAAGGCTTCTCTTACACCAGACAAGCAATTACATCTGACTCAATATTTCAGGACAATGGCAACAAAGACCCAATTAACTGCAAGAAAAATTCTGCAGGCTTTGGGCTTCATGGCATCTTGCATTCTGATAATACCATTTGCAAAACTGCATATGAGGAAATTACAGTGGTACCTAAAAAGCGTATGGTCTCAAGACAGCCACAGCTTGGACACAGTGATATCTCTCATTCCCTGCCTTCAACAGGAATTTCTATGGTGGGCACAGGCATGTCACCTCAACAAGGGTCAGCCTTTCATCTTGCACCCACCCAGGCAAACTATCACAACAGATGCTTCAGACTATGCCTGGGGGGCACACATGGCAGGGCAATGCATTCAAGGCCTATGGACTGCAGAACAAAGAAAACTGCACATAAACCAAAAAGAGATGCTAGCTGTACAGAAAGCTCTGACAGCCTTCAAGGATCTACTACAGCCAGGACAACTTGCAATAAAGACGGACAACACCACAGTAATGTGGTACATAAACAAACAAGGGGGCACACATTCCTACCCTCTTTGCAGGCAAGCAATAACCTTATGGAACATAGCTCTGGCCTACCAAGTCCAGTTACAGGCTCAATTCCTGCCAGGACAGAAAAACACATTGGCAGACGACCTAAGCAGAAACATCAAAGATCCCCACGAGTGGAAGCTAGAACCACAAATATTTACAATGATAACTCAAAGATGGGGTCTACCAAATATAGACCTGTTTGCCAGTCCTCAAAACTACCAGCTGACAAAATTTTGTACAAGGACATTCCACCATCAAGTTTGGAAAGTGGACGCTCTCTCCTTCAGTTGGAAAAACCTGACAGCATATGCCTTTCCTGCATTACCTCTTCTCACAAAGGTTCTTTTGAAGGTCAAAAAGGAGAAACCTCGACTGATTCTCATAGCCCCAGACTGGCCACGCCAGCACTGGTACCCGCTGTTGAAGAATATGGCTCACAGCCCACCATGGATATTGCCTCAAATTCCTCATTTACTCACGCAGCAAGACAAGCAGATTCTACACAGCCAGATCAAAACCTTAAACCTGGCTGCATGGCATATCAATTAAGCATCCCACCAGCCCCTCTTTCACAAGCAGTACTGGATGTTATTCTTGAGGCCAGGAGGCCAAGCACCAGGAAGGCTTACTCGGACAAATGGAAAAGGTTTTGCGCTTGGAACCAAGCTAAAGGCCAAGACACAACTCAGCCTCATATGCCTCACATTCTGCAGTATTTAGCTGAGATGTTGCAAACATCGCATCTGTAATGCTCTTTCATGGCATGAAACCATACTGCTGATCACTAATCATCACCTCCCTTCTTAACCTAGCTTCCACTACTCTTTCCCATAACTTCATGCTGTGACTGATCAGTTTATTCCCTCTGTAGTTACTACAGCTCTGCACATCACCCTTATTCTTAAAAATCGGTACCAAAACCCTTTTTCTCCATTCCTCAGGCATCCTCTCACTTTCCAAGATTTCATTAAACAATCTAGTTAAAAACTCCACTTTCATTTCACCTAAACACCTCCATACTTCCACAGATGTTCTTCATCTCACATTGCTGCAGTCCTTACACTTGGGTAGTCCGCTGTCCTCGGTCGGCCCGAATATCAAAGTATAAGGCTGACGTCGGTCAAGGCGCATTTGACTGACATCAGGACGTCAGGGTACAAATGCGCATGACCGACGTCATATCCTCAGTCTTTTTTGCCGCATGGTCCGATGCAGAAGCAGCGTTGCAAGTGCCGGTTGGCGTTCTGAAATTGTTCGGTTTCGGAGTTTCAGACCGAGTCAAAGTTGGCTAAGTACCCCGTTGGGGAATATTTTGTTTTTTCTTGCCTCAGTGGTTTACCGGATGTCAGAAAAAGTGAATAATTGTATTTCTTGTGGGAAACAGATACCGCATAGAGACTACCATACTTTGTGTATTCCTTGTTTAGGGCCTGAGCACGGCGTTGTTGGGTGTCGCTCTTGTGCTAGATTCAATAAGCGCACTATAAAGAGAAGATTAGATTGTGCCAGGTTAGTCTTGGAGCGGTGCAATTATAAAATGCCGTCGGATGCTCCGGCGCCGCTTCTTCGAAGCGCAAGGACAAAGCAGTTAAGCCTAGGCTAGAAGAACCGTCCGTACCGGACGCCGGTTCTTTAGAGGTGTCGGTGGAGCCGGTGGTTCCACCGGAGGTTTCTTTGGGATCCCAGGGAGAGACTTTGTTATTGCAGGATGTGGCCTCTCAGGAGGCAGGTCTGGCTGGGGGGCTTCTCAGGTTACTATACTCCCCTCCCTGCCTAGGGTGGTTAGGCCCTCTCCTTCTGTTTCCAAGGCCTCTCCCAGAGGCAGGCCAGGTTTAGCTTCAGTTGGTGTCACCCCTAGTTCTTCAGGAACTGTGCCCAAGAAGCATATGCTTAAAATGGCAGAAGATTTGATTACTTTGATTAGGGGCTCTTTGCCCCCTCCTGATAAAAGACCTGGGGTGGAGCCTGAGCTAGGGAGTTTTGAGCAGGCTTCGGATGTTTCAGAGTCTTCGGCTGAAGACTTGCAGGAGTACTCTCCTTATTCTGATTCTGATGTGGATGATTCTACTCCTTCTGCTTCTCCTCCTGAGGATTTTTCTTTTTCAGAAACTCTTCATTCCATGAGGGAGCATTTTAAGTGGGAAGGTCAGGACTTCTCTGATTCCAGGAAAAGGCTTAGGGAATTTTTGTTCTTACCCCAGCATAGGCCTTTGGCTATACCTCCTGTTTTGGATGTAGTGGAAGATGTTTTTACAGAGGCTTCTCTTAATCCTGATTCTTTGCCTCCTGCTCCTGTTAAACCGGATAGGTATTACAGGGTGCCTGAAGCTCATAAGTATCTTTTTAGAGTCCTAGGGCAGACCCAGAAACTGTTAGCCAGGGGCCTAAAGGTGTTAAGGCTTCTGTTGTCAAGAATCCGGTTCCTACAGATAAAGAGGCCAGGGCCTTGGATAGATGGGGAAAGAAAGTTTATACTTCTTCCACTCTAGCTATGAGGGCTTTGAATTGCCAGTTTCACATGTTGAAATACCAAAACTATCTCCTTTCACAATTGAAGTCTAAGGTTGATGCTCTGGCGGAAGGTATTGATTGTAAAGAGTTACAAGATTTAGTACATGTTTCTGAACAGGTGGGTAAGCATTCTTTGCAATGTGGTTTTGATGCTGTACAGGCCTCGTCTAGGGTGGCTGCCACTGGGTCAGTTCTTCGCAGGCACGCCTGGTTGAGGGATCAGAATTTATCTGACCATGTTAAAACAAGGATTTTAGATGCTCCTTTACAATCTGATGTGTTGTTTGGTTCTCCTGTTGAGGCAGTTTTAAAGAAAATGGAAGACAAGGCTAAGTCTATGCAGACTGTTAAAGATTTTTGCAGGTTCAGCCTCCAAAGTTTAGTAGAAATTGGCCTACTAAGGGGTGGACGTATCCTTCTTATGATTCCCAGTCTAGGGGTAGATCTAGACGTGGTAGGGGCAGAGCTCAGGGCTCCTTCAGGCCTAGAACAGGGAGTTCTCCTGCACAGTCTTCGGGTGAGGGCAGGGGTCAGTCCTTTCGTAAACAGACCCAATGACCTACCTTTTCAGCTGCCAGAGCCTTCTCGTCTGGCAGCACCTTTGGGAGGAAGGTTGGCACTTTTCAAAGAAAATTGGAGTTTAATTACCCAAGACAGATGGGTATTGGATATCATACACCACGGTTACAGGTTTTATTTCCATACCTTGCCTCCTTTCAAGGGCATGCCAGACGTTCCTCCTCAACAAAGAATAGAGGCTCACAAGCAAATTTCTCTGTTACTCGAAATAGGGGCCATTCAGCCGGTCCCTATGCCAGAAGTGGGCCTAGGATTTTATTCTCGCCTGTTCCTAGTACCAAAGAAGGGGAACACGTGGAGACCAATTTTGGATTTATCTATCCTCAACACTTATCTGGACATTCCCAAGTTCAAAATGTTGACGTTACAGCAGCTTTTACCTCTGCTGGGCAAAGATCATTGGATGGTAACTTTGGATCTCAAGGAGGCTTACCTTCATGTTCCTGTCAGACTAAGTTGCAGGAAGTATCTGCGTTTTCGAGCTGGGACTTCTCACTATCAGTTCTCTGCATTGCCCTTTGGCTTATCTACTGCCCAGAGTGTTCACGAAAGTTCTGGCTCCAGTGATAGCTTTCTTCAGGCTAAAAGGAATACAGATCTATCCTTATTTGGACGATTGCCTGATTCTGGCTCAAGGAAGGACGAGCTTCTTCATCATTTGGAATATGTGATAGCAGTGCTAAGATGCCTGGGGTATTCTGTGAACGAAATAAAGTCCAGTCTAGTACCCTCTCAGGACATGTGCTTTCTGGGTGTAAGACTGAATACAGCATCCCAGATGGCCTTTTTGACCCCGGACAAACAAAAGAATCTTTCCCTTTACTTCCATCAACTATCTCATCAGTCCGGGCTGACTGCAAGGACAGTCCTTCAAGCCTTAGGGTTCATGGCATCTTGTATTCTGGTGCTTCCCAATGCCAAACTGCATATGAGGAAGCTACAATGGTATCTCAAAAATGTATGGACACAGCACTGCCAGGATCTGGACACTGTCATTCAAATAATACCTTGCATTCAAAAGGAATTTTTGTGGTGGGCTCAGGAATGTCACCTAAACAAGGGACTCTCTGTGACCCGGCCAGAGGCGAGTCAGATTTTAACGACAGATGCCTCAGACGCAGCTTGGGGAGCTCATCTAAATGGAAAGTGGATACAAGACAAGTGGCCTGCCAGACTACAACATCTACATATCAACTTGAAGGAGATGTTAGCAGTCCAGTTTGCATTAATAGCTTTCAAGGATTTACTTCTTCCAGGGCAGGTGTTGATTCAAACAGACAACACAACTGTCATGTGGTACATCAACAAGCAAGGGGGAACACATTCTTATCCTCTATGCAGGCAAGCAATGATTTTGTGGGAGACTGCTCTCAGTTTACAGCTCAATCTTCAGGCAAGGTTTCTGCCGGGAGCACAGAACTCCTTAGCAGATGTGTTGAGCAGACGAATTATGGATCCCCACGAGTGGAAATTGGATCCTCATGTATTTCAGAAATTGACAGTGTCATGGGGAACTCCAGACATAGATCTGTTCGCTTCTCCACTAAACCATCAGCTGCCAAAGTTTTGCACGAAAAGGTTTCATCCCACAGCTTGGAAAGTGGATGCTCTTTCTTTCAATTGGAGCAATCTTCATGTGTATGCCTTTCCACCTCTGCCTCTCCTTCCAAAGGTACTTCTAAAGGTCAGACAGGACAAGCCAAGGATGATTTTAATAGCTCCAGATTGGCCTCGACAGCACTGGTACCCATTACTGAGGAGCCTGGTACGGAAGCCTCCATGGCCTTTGCCTTCGATTCCACACCTGTTGTCTCAGGAGGACAGTCATTTGATCAATGTCAAGCATCACTCTCTGCACCTAACAGCCTGGCATATTCTGTTTTGAACCATAGTGGGCCTCCACTTCCACAGCAAGTTTTGAATGTTATTTTGGAAGCTAGAAGGCCTAGTACAAGGAAAGTGTACGCAGATAAATGGAAGAGATTTTTATTTTGGCGTGCAGCAAAGGATTTTGATGTTTCTGAGCCTAATTTAAGTGTGGCTCTTCAATATCTTACTGAGTTATTGGACAAAGGTTTGTCCTTCTCTTCTATTAAGGTTCATGCTGCAGCAATTTCGGCTCACTATGATTGTGACCCACCATTGTTTTCTCATCCTTTGTTCAAGCAATTTCTTAGAGGGGCAAAGAATATAAGACCCCCACGAAAAGCTCCTACTCCTGCTTGGGATCTCAATTTTGTGTTGGAGAAACTCACTCTACAACCTTTTGAGCCTGCAGCTACTGCGGAATTAAAGTTTTTGTTATGGAAGACTGCCTTTTTGTTGGCTATTACCTCTGCAAGAAGGGTTTCTGAGTTGCAGGCCCTTATGGCGGTTGAGCCTTTCTTAATTTTTCATAAGGATAGGGTATCTTTACGTACTAATCCTTCCTTTTTGCCTAAAGTGGTTTCTAGTGTGGCTTTAAACCAAACTATTAATTTTCCTACTTTTTATGCAAATCCCCAAAATAAAGGGGAAAAGATTTTGCACACTTTAGATGTACACAGGCAGTTGCGATATTATTTGGACAGAACTAAAGGGTTCAGGCAGTCTCAGCAGTTATTTGTTTCTTTTGCTTTGAGTTCCCAGGGCAAGCCTGTGTCAAAACAAACTATTTCTAAGTGGATTGGGTTTTGCATTGCTTTCTGTTATTCCCATCATGGCAAGGAGATTCCAGCTGGGATTAGGCCTCATTCCACTAGGGCTACTGCCACTTCAACAGCTTTTTTGAGGGGGGTGGCAACTAAGGATATTTTAGAGGCAGCTACTTGGAGTTCAGTGCATACTTTCTCTAGGCATTATCACCTTCCACTGTACTCTAAATCCAGGGCTGGTTTTGCCACTGCTGTTTTGCAGGGCATTTTGGCAGCTCCTGCTTCATTATAGTTTGGCCATCCTCCCTTACCTCTGCTTTGGGATTCTACCCAAGTGTAAGGACTGCAGCAATGTGAGATGAAGAACATAGTACAGTTTTGTACCTACCATAAATGTAGATGTTCGAAGATCCACATTGCTGCAGTCAATACCTCCCTCCTTCCCCTCTGTAGTTTGAGGCGGTTGTGTGGGTTGGGTTGTCAATATGAGGTATAGTGTATATTTTGTATATATTGTACATATTTTTACTGTTAGGATGGTTGGTTGTTTGGTTGTTGTCTTTGGATTTTGACCTTTATTTTTAGGGTCTTCTGACATCTGGGGCAAGAAAAGACTGAGGATATGACGTCGGTCATGCGCATTTGTACCCTGACGTCCTGATGTCAGTCAAATGCGCCTTGACCGACGTCAGCCTTATACTTTGATATTCGGGCCGACCGAGGACAGCGGACTACCCAAGTGTAAGGACTGCAGCAATGTGGATCTTCGAACATCTACATTTATGGTAGGTACAAAACTGTACTTTATGTCACCTGGACAAACAGCCTTTCCATTCTTCATCCTCTTCATAGCTGTCCTTACTAATCCACTGCACTTTATGATTCACTATCCCCACATCATCCAACCTTCTCTCCCTCTCTTTCTCTTCATTCATCAACCCCTCAAAATACTCTTTCCATTTTCTCAACACACTCTCCCCGCTTGTGAGTATGTTTCCCTCATTATCCTTTATCACCCTTATCTGCTGCACATCTTTACTAGCTCAGTCCCTCTGTCTAGCCAAATCGGTACAGGTCCTTTTCTCCCTCCTTAAGTGTCCACCCTTTCATACAACTCTTCATATGCCTTAACCTTAGCCTTCGCCACCTCTCTCTTTGCCATGCACCTCATCTCCTTATACTCCTGTCTACTTTCTTCATCTCTCTGACAATCCCACTATTTCTTCACCAACCTCTTTCTCCGTATACTATCCTGTACTTACTCATTCCACCACCATCTCCTTGTCCTCCTTCCTCTTTCCAGATGTCACACCAAGCACCTTTCTAGCCATCTCTCTTACAAGCTCTGCTGTAGTTACCCAGCTATTCGGTAACTCTTCACTGCCACCCAGTGCCTGTCTTAACTCTTCCCTGAACTCCACCTCACAATTACCCTTTTTCAATTTCCACCATTTGATCCTTGGTGCTGCCCTCACACTCCTCCTCCTCTTCTTGATCACCAGTGTCATCCTACAAACCACCATCCTATGCTGCCTAACTACACTTTCCCCTGCTTTACAGTCTCCAGTCTCCTTCAGACTGGCCCTTCTACATAAGATATAATCCACCTGTGTGCATCTCCCTCCACTCTTGTATTTCACCCTATGCTCCTCCCTCTTGTTAAAATACGTATTCACCACAGCCATGTCCATCCTTTTCACAAAATCCACTACCATCTGACCTTCTGCATTCCTTTGCTTAACACCATACCTACCCATCACTTCCTCATCCCCTCTGTTCCCATCACCAGCATGCCCATTGAAATCTGCTCCAGTCACCACTCTCTCACCCTTGGGTACAGTCATCACCACTTCATCCAACTCACTCCAAAATTTTTCTTTCTCATCCATCGCTCACCCAACTTGTGGAATATATGCACTAACAACATTCATCATTACACCATCAATTTCCAGCTTCATAAACATCACTCTATCCGACACTCTTTTCACCTCCAAAACACTCATACTGTTCCTTCAGGATAACCCCTACACCATTTCTCCTCCCATCTACACCATGATAAAACAATTTTAACCCGCCTCTGATACACCTAGCATTGCTCCCCTTCCATCTGGTCTCTTGCACACACAATATACTAACCTTCCTTCTGTCCATCATATCAGCTATCTCTCTCCCTGTACCAGTCATACTGCCAACATTTAAAGTTCTGAACCTCACTACCACAGTCCTAGCCTTTACCTGCCTTTGGGCATGCCTTCCCCCTCTTCTCCTCCTTCGGCCAACAGTAGCCCAATTTCCACCAGCCCCCTGTTGGCCAACAGTACTGGTGGCGGTCGTTGTTAACCCGGGCCTCAACCGATCCTGTATGTATTTCTGTACTTTTGTCCGCATGTATGAGTTGGCAAAATTTTCCGCCGGATGCCCTTCCTGACGCAAGCCTCCCCATTTATCTGGGCTTGGGACTGGCACAAAGAAATGCACTGGCTTGATAGTTGTGCTACATAATGTTTCATTATTTGGAATTTTACTAAATAGGGATAAGTCAAATACATTTTCAACAATTTGGGTTAAATTATTTGAGATATAAGCAAATGACCATTCAGCATATCTCATTTATCGTGTGTGTCTATCTGTGTGTCTGTGAGTGTGTGTCTCTGTGTGTGTGTGTGTGTGTGTGTGTGTGTGTGTGTGTGTGTGTGTGTGTGTGTGTGTGTGTGTGTGTGTGTGTGTGTCTGTCTGAGTGTGTGTGTGTGCCTGCCTGCCTGCCTGAGTGTGTGTGTCTGCCTGCCTGAGTGTGTGTGTCTGCCTGCCTGAGTGTGTGTGTCTGCCTGCCTGAGTGTGTGTGTCTGCCTGCCTGAGTGTGTGTGTCTGCTTGCCTGCCTGTGTGTGTGTGTGTGTGTGTGTGTGTGCGTGTGTGTGTGTGTGTGTGTGTGTGTGTGTGTGTGTTTGTGTGTGTCTGTCTGAGTGTGTGTGTACGTGTGTGTTTATATATGTATGTGGTCTTCACACACACGAGTGTCTCATCAAACATCATAAGAAAGAATTAAAAAAAAACAGTCATTTTAAACAGAATCTAAAATGATCTAAAACAAAAAATATAATTTTTTTGCATCTCTCGTATGAGGGCTGCATACTCCCTACCCCCTGGTAATTATGTATGGCAACTTCGAGATCACACAGTAGTGGGATAAAGGTAAATTCCCTGAACCACGTGAAAGAAAACAAAAGCTGGATAAACGCCTGGTATACACCTCAAGCGAAAAAAATGAAAAGACCAACGGTTAGACCACAGCTGAAGATAAAAATGGAATAATCCACGTCAGGAAATAAATCACTCGCAGCTTCACAGTAGTGCCCTTTAATGTCTTTATATTCAATGACAAGTTTTATCTACAGAAAGCTGGTGTAGCAATGGGCACGGCTTGTGCTAATAACTACGCCAACTTAGCATTGGCTGCATGGGAAAAAGATCATGTATTAAGTGCTAGCAATAAATATGCTGGCAAAATTGTATGGTATATACGTTTTGTAGATGACGTCTTCCTGTTATGGGATGGTACTAGTGAAGAGTTGCAAGAGATGGTGGAGTACTTACATAGCACCACTGAATTTTTAAGATTCACTAGTCAACATTCCAGGGACTCTATTGAGTTCCTAGATGTTTTGGTTAAGAAGACAGCGTTAGATGAACTTACAACAGGGATGTATAGAAAATCTACATGGAGAAATAGTATCTTACATAAGACTAGTATGCATCCAACATTTGTACATAAAAATGTAGTGAAAGGACAATATATGAGAATAAGCCGCTTACATAATACAGATGAAGGCTTTGTGAAGACAATGACTATATTAGAGAAAGACTTCTTAAACAGAGGTTATAGTAAGAAAGACATAAATGAAAGCTCTAAATATACCATTGAAAATAGGGATGGGAGATGTAAACCGCTCTTCTCAAATACTATAGAAGATGTTAAAAGCAAGGAAGGTCGTGATTTTAAAGTTAGATTCCCTATAACTTATTCAAGTGACATCAGAAGGTTCTGTAATATTTTTGAGAAGAATTGGAATGTTTTATTGTCGGATCCTGACTTGAGAGAATTGTTAGAAGATAGACCCAGCTTTTCTTTCAGAAATAAGAGGTCCTTAAAAAGGCAACTCTGTTATAAATCCAGAAATAATGAAAGAATGATCCTATCTGATAGGCAGGGGACTTTTCCTTGCAGAAATTGTACAGCATGTGACTATTTATATAATAAATCTACATATAAACATCCTACACTAGGATTTATAATTGATATAGATTTTTATGCTGACTGCAGAACACAAAATTTGGTTTATTTCAGCTTCTGCACTGTCTGTCATGCCTTTTATATAGGCAAAACCAATAGGTGTCTAAAGGAACACGTATCCTTGAACACCTTAGAGATATAAGAAATAAAAAAGACACAAGTGCTTTAGCAAAACATGTGGAAGAAGAAGATAGGAAACATATTTTTAATTTCATGGTTTTAGAAATAATAAATGAAAGTAAGAGGGGAGGTGATATAAGGAATAAGGTAGAGGAAGCAGAACAAAGATGGATTTTATTACTTCAGGCGGATAGGTCTCCTGGATTGAACAATGCTGTTTCCTTGAAACCTTTTTTAAAAATCCAGACCACTAAAACATTAAGTAATATGGATTATTACATAAAATATGTCTGTTATATGTATATTTTATTTCATCTTATGCAGAATATAAGGCAAATTAATGTACTGATGTATGCAATTTTAATTAGTCTATGCCATAGTTCTATATGTGTTTTCATTGGTTGAACCATATTTTAAATACCAATGTTTTAACTGTTTTTATGAGTCTGAAGAAGCGATCAGCTGACTTAGATCGCTAAAAGCGCTTACTCTTGTTCAATAAAGTGATGTGAAACTGCAAGTGAACCGTATCCTACCTTGACTAGTACATCTCAGTTACAACTTTTGGTTTTATAAAGGGCACTACTGTGAAGCTGCAAGTGATTTATTTCCTGACTTGGATTATTCCATTTTTATCTTCAGCTGTGGTCTAACCATTGGTCTTTTCAAATTCTCTGAACCCACTGCACCACAGTCTCATACAAAAGACAGTCAGCTACATTTATTTATTTATTTATTGACATTTTTGGTATTTACGTGTTATCGCAACCAGCTTTTCGTGGTTGCGGAATTCGCATGCTGCACTGAAAATGAGTGCAGGAAACATTTCAAGCTGCTTTTGAAAGTCCTTACTACTGGCCAGAAACTTTGCATTACTTTCAGGAACAGAAACACTTTAAGAAATCCTCTTCCTGTTTTGCGTGCATTACAGATGCACAGTTGAGTTTTCATGCCTGCTTTTGTACTGTTGGGATACACATAATGCATTAACATCTGAAATAATGTAAAAATAAATTTAAGGGGAACTGAAAGGGTCAAGCTGACATTTGATAGTAAGTGCCTGGTGTAAAAAAACTGCTTTCATTCCTTGATAATGTTTGTGTATCTAAAAAGGCTCACATATATGTTTCTACATTTACACTTAATGCAGAAATGAGCTAGAACCACACCTGCTGGCAGTAAAGTGCATGTGATGTTAGTCAAACCCTGAAGTCAGGCAAAAAAATGTTCAAGGGGAATTGAAAGGGTATCCCTGACATTTGCTAGTAAGTGCCCATTGAAAAAGTGGTTTAATTCCTTGATATTGCTTGTGGTTTCAGTAAGGTTCACAAATATGTTTTTACCATTTACAGTTTATGCCGAATTGAGCTAACAGCACACATGCTTGGCAGTGAAGTGCATACATAAACAGCGACAGAAACTTTTTCAGTTTCTATCGATAACCCGTCATAAAACAACCTTGAGTGTGAAAGAAAACACACTTCATGACATTTGTTCAGCATTAACTGTCAGATCTCAACATCTGTAAGCAACTGGTATTGCTGCAAAAATCTGGTTGCGATAATACTTAAGTACCACATTTTTTAACCAGGAAAGTCCACTGGGGTAGAGACCTATTTTCAGTGGAGGCCCAGGGAGAAAAGCTCCAAGTACAGTTACAAAAGTATGTATAACGTAATATAAACAGTATTAACAAAGTATTGAGCTAGAATCAACATTAATGTAAAAAAAGCATTTATACAAGACATCAGAGCATTTAAATCAAAACATTCATTTCCAATGGGTTTTATAGTCATGAAGTAAAACAAATTACAAAAGAAAGTGTAATTTCTCTATGAAGCTAGTAGTACAGTTAAATAACGAGAAATGGGATAATATCTAGAGCAAAACAAAAACACAGGTGTAGTGAAAAAGAGGTGTAAGGATGTTAAGAAGTGCTAGTTGTAGTGACTCGCTAGAGCGATTTTAGGTGGCTTAGGCAGGTGGTTGCAGAAACACATTTGGATATTGAGGCATTGGGATTTGTGCAATTTTGAGAGCTTTTATGGAGTCTGTTTGGGTAGTAGAGGAGGGCAGAGCATTCCAAAGTTTGTCAATGGTGAAGGAATAAAGGCTTTGTCTAGCCTTTTTGTTGGGATTTGATATGCTTTAGAGGTGTTTGTTTGAAGACCTAAGGTTTCAGTTTGGAGTGTATGTTTGTAGCATAAGCTGAAGTGAGGGGCAGTAATTAGGGTTGTATAGTAATCTGTGAGAGATAGTTAGTTGGGAATACTGTACATAGTGAGAAAAATCTAGCCAGTTTAAAGATGTTCTTCGTGTTTCACTGTTGCAGTCGTCACATTTGCGTTATCCTGCCAGGGGTAGCCCTCAGTCTGCCCGAATACCAGAGGCTTAGTATTTCTGCCTCGGTTGCTGTCACTCCAGGACTGAGGTCAGGTCATCAGTGGTATAAAATCAGGCAGCCGATGCCATTACATCAGTCTTTCTTGTCGAGGAGCCCAAAGCAGAAGCAGTTCACATGTGTGCCGGTCGGCCGCTACCTGAGTTTTCGTTTCTGAATTGAAGTCTTCTAAAGCTAAGTACCCCATTGGGGATCCTTTTTTCTTGCTCTAACCAGTGTCAGAAAAAGTTAACAATTGTCTCGCCTGTGGAAAGCAAATACTACACCGAGACTTCCATTCTTACTGCATCACCTGTTTAGGCCCAGACCATGACATCCCCCGCTGTCGCTTTTGTGCTTTGTTCAACGCAAGAACTGTATGTTGTCGGGCCCTTATTGTAGCTAGATATTTTCACTCTCAGTACTTGAATTCCGATATGGCTTCGATAAGCCATCTGACTACTGATCTTCTGAAAAAACATAAGGATAAAGACAGAGACAGATCACACAGGCCCATAACCACCGACAGTGCTTCCATTAAGCTAATAGTCAGTTCTCCAGTCCTCAGTGAGGCGCTTTTGCAGCCCCTGATGCCCGCTTCTGTGGATTCACAGGCTGCTATTCAGACCCTTTCGGAGTCTGGTATGCAGCGAGATTCTTCTTCGATGAAGGATCCTGCGACTGTCTCTACCTTGGATGGGTCGGGATCCGCTGAGCAGGCACCAGCTTCTGAGGAAGTACTTTGCACTACCGATACTCGACACAGACTGACGACTTCTTTCATGTCTTCAGTTCTTTCTAAAACAACCAAGTTTCTAAGGCCCAGGGTATGAACCACACCCCAAAAAACGACCCAAGCTCAGGCACCTACTTCCTTGCCTCAGTCTCAAATACTTAAAATGGCGGAAGACCTTATTATGCTTATTAGGGGAAGCCAGGCTACCCCTTCCAAAAGAAAAAGAGACTTGTCCCCAGTAGTTTTATCTGAACAGGAGTCCGATGACTCTGATGCATCTGAATATAAAGATATGCAACCCCTCTCTGCTTATGAAGATTCTGATGCAGAGGAATCTGTTCCTTCTGCCTCTCCAACCGAGGATTTTTCATTTGGGGAGACCCTACATACTTTAAGGTAGCATTTCCAATGGGAATGTCAGGACTACCCTCAGTCAAGAGACTCGGAGAATTCTTAGATCTACCACAGCACAGACCTTTGGCCATTCCTCCTGTCCCGGATGCTGTGGATGATGTTTTTATGGAATCCAGTCTAACTCCTGGCACCCTTCCTCCTGCTCCCAGGAAACCTGATGGGTATTACAGAGTCCCTGACTCTCACAAATTTTTTTTCAAAAATCCTACGGCTGATCCCAAGGTCATTTCTCAAGGACTTAAAAGAAACAAAGCAACTTTAGCTAAGAATCCCACCTCCTCAGATAGGGATTCCCGAGCATTGGACAGATGAGGTAAAAAAGTATACACCTCTGCTACTCTTGCTATTAGATCATTAAACTGTCAGTTCCACATGCTGAAATATCAGCAGCATACCATGGAACTCCTCAAACAAAAAATATCTTCTTTTCCTGCTTGTGCAGAAAATAAAGAATTACAAGAGTTGATTTATTCTGCAAGTCAAGTAACTAAGCACACCTTAAAATGTGATTTTGATGCCCTAGAAGCATCTTGCAGGGCAGCAGTCACTGGTTCTGTCCTTAGAAGGCATGCTTGGCTAAAGGAACAGACCTTGCCAGACCATGTCACATCCAAATTATTGGACACACCCTTGAACAAAGACAACTTATTTGGCACCAAGGTAGACGAGGTCTTAAAGATGGAAGAAAAAGCTAAATCTATGCAGACAGTTAAAGACTTCTTACAGGTCCAGCCACTGAGGTTCAGTAGGCATTGCCCCTCCAAGCACTGGTCCTTTCCTGCCCCCTTAAGGCCAGCTTAGCCCAGACCCAGGGGAAGCAGACCCCCCCCAGACAACCGCCCCAGGGAATGCAGAGATCTAAGCAATAGAGTTCCTCCTCTTCAAAAAGAGGGAGTGCAAAGCCACTCCCTTAAGATAAGAGCTCACAATGACTTTACACCTCCACCCCTTACCTCTGCCCACCTGCTTGTACCCCTAGGAGGAAAACTTCCATTCCATGCAAACAACTGGGTGTCTATTACCAACGATCGATGGGTCCTCAACATACTGTCCCAGGGATACAAATTTTATTTCCATACTCTGCCAACCCCAAAAGGGTTCCCAGATCTTCCTCCAAACCAGTGGGCAGAGGTCAAAAAGAAAGTCCTTTCCCTGCTCTCCATGAGAGCAGTAGAGCATGTTCCTGCAGACCAGATAAGCCAAGGTTTCTACTCCAGACTCTTCCTGGTACCCAGAAAAGAGGGCACATGGCACCCCATCCTCGATCTATCCATTCTAAACACCTTTGTGGTGATACCCAAATTCAAAATGCTCACCCTTCAGCAGCTTTTACCAATGCTTTCCAAGGATGCTTGATTAGCCACCCTAGACCTAAAAGAGGCCTACCTACACATCCCAATCAGGGAATCATGCAGGAAATACCTACGTTTCTGGGCAGGATCTATGAACTTTCATTTATCTGCGCTTTCCTTTGGCTTATCCACTGCTCCCAGCGTTTTCACAAAATGTCTGCCTCCCGCCATTGCTTTTTGCAGACAAAGAAATATTCAAATTTAGACGATTGCCTGATTCAGGCAGACAGGAAAAGCTGTTACAGCACCTGACCTTTGTAAAGGACCTACTGACCTCCCTGGGGTATACTATCAATGAAAAGAAACCAAAACTAGTCCCCAGTCAGAACATTTTATTCCTGGGAGCAAGTCTGAACACAGCATCTCAGATAGCATTCCTTACTCCAGAAAAACAAGCCTACCTGACAAGCTACTTCTCTCAACTAGCCACCAGAACCCAGTTATCCGCAAGGAAAATCCTGCAAGCTCTAGGGTTCATGGCCTCCTGCATTGTACTCATTCCGTATGCCAGACTGCATATGAGGAAGCTACAGTGGTACCTAAAAAGCCTTTGGTGTCAACACTCTTAAGACCTGGAAACTCTCATACCAATGATACCTTGTCAAAGGAAAGATTTTCTTTGGTGGGCAGCACCATGCAACCACAACAAGGGACTTCCCTTCTCACAATCCCACGCTGCCCAGACGCTCACCACAGATGCATCAGACTATGCCTGGGGTACACACCTGGACAGCAGGTGCATTCGCAGCCATTGGAGCCCAAATCAAACACATCTGCACATCTGCAAAAAAGAGATGCTAGCTGTTCAGAATGCCCTGACAGCTTTCAGACACCCTACTCTCCCTGGGGCCTCTACTGATCAAAACAGACAACACCACAGTGATGTGATATATCAACAAGCAGGGAGGGGCTCACTCTTATCCTCTCTGCAGGCTCGCCATGACCCTTTGGCACACGGCCTCAGCCATGCAACTACACCTGCTAGCACAATTCCTGCCAGGCTCCTTAAACTCTCTGGCAGACAACTTAAGCAGAAACCTGCTAGACCCACATGAGTGGCAGCTAGACCACAGAACCTTCACCCTTGTAACCCTGAAATGGGGCATCCCGAAGGTGGGCCTCTTTGCCTCCCACTTCAATCATCAGCTCAGCAAATTCTGCACCAGGTAGCCTCACAACAAGGCCTGGAAAGTGGATGCTCTATCCTTCCAGTGGGTAAACCTCTCGGTCTATGTATTTCCCCCTCTATCACTCATTTCAAGGGTACTGCTCAAAATAAGGGAGGAAAAACTGACTGCAATCCTGATTGCCTCAGATTGGCCACGCCAGCACTTGTACCCACTGCTGCGCAACCTATCACCCCAGCCACCATGGCACCCTCCTCAGATCCCAGCACTCCTGACCCAGAGGAATGGAGAATTCATTCATCCCCAATTGCAGACCCTCACCCTGGCAGACTGGCTTATTCCCTGACCTCTCCTCAAGCTGCCAGCCTAAGCAAACAAGTCCTAGATGTTATACGTGAGGCCAGATGCCCCAGCACTAGAAATTCCTATGCTGATAAGTGGAAAAGGTCTTGCACCTGGATCCAGGCTAAGGGAGCCGGAATGGCACAGCCCTCCCTACCTCTCATCCTGCATTACCTAGCAGACCTACTACACAGGGGCCTATCCTTCTCTTCTATTAAAATTCATGCCTCTGCCATCTCTGCTCATTACAGGACAGAGCCACCTCTCTTCTCACACCCTCTCATCAGACAGTTCCTAAGAGGGGCTAACAACTTAAGGCCACCCAGAAGAGCTCCTACGCTAGCTTGGGACCTTAACTTTGTGTTGGAAAAGCTCACCTTACCCCCCCCCCCCCTTTGAACCTGCAGCTTTAGCAGAGATAAAATTCCTCTCTTGGAAGACAGCCTTGCTTCTGGCCATCACTTCAGCTAGAAGAGTATCAGAGCTACAAGCACTCATGGCTGTAGAGCCCTTCATCATTTTCGATGCTGACAGGGTCTCCCTCAGGACTAACCCATTTTTCATGCCTAAAGTGGTGTCCATTGTGGCTCTCAACCAATTAATTCATTTGCCCACCTTTTTCCCTAACCCACAAAACAAGGGGGAAAGGATTCTGCACTCTCTAGATGTGCACAGACAGCTCAAATTCTATCTGGACAGGACTAAATCTTTTAGAAAAACTGATCAATTGCTAGTCAGCTTCGCAGCAGGGGCAGAGGGCAAGGCCATATCCAAACAAACAATCTCTAAATGGATAGCACACTGCATCCATTTCTGCTACAAACAGCATTGGAAACCACCCCCAAACGGGGCCTGGACACATTCCAACAGGGCAACTTCCACCTCTGCAGCTTTTCTCAGAGGGGTCCCCACCAGGGACATCCTGGAGGCTGCAACATGGACATCTGTTCATACCTTCACCAAGCATTACCACCTGCCTATCTTCTCCAAATCCAGGGTAGACTTTGTCACCGCAGTCTTGCAGGGAATCCTAGCCAGCCCCCAGTCTTCTTGACTGCCTCCACCCTTTTCTTCAGCTTTGGGAATCAACCCAAATGTGATGACTGCAGCAGTGAAATACGAAGAACATAGTACAGTTGTGTACACTTACCATAAATGTAGATGTTCGAGTTTATTCACTGTTGCAGTCCTGGTTACCCTCCCTCCATCCCCCTTGTCTCTCTCTCTCTCTTCCTCTCTCCTTACAGGGAATTTTTGGTATTTACTTTCTACTGGCGATGTTCTTCTACCATAACCTAGCTCCCTATTTGGGGGCTCCTGACAGGGCAAGAAAAACTGATGTAATGGCGTCGGCTGCCTGATTTTATACCACTGATGACCTGATGTCAGTCCTGGAGCGACAGCAACCAACACAGAAATAATACGCCTCTGGTATTTGGGCCACCTGAGAGCTACCCCTGGCAGGATAACCCAAATGTGATTACTGCAACAGTGAATACACTTGAACATCTACATTTATGGTAAGTGTACACACCTGTACTTTATGTATACTGCAACAATGAATACATTTAACATCTACATTTATGGTAAGTGTACACACCTGTACTTTATGTATACTGCAACAGTAAATACACTTAACATCTACATTTATGGTAAGTGTACACACCTGTACTTTATGTATACTGCAACAGTGAATACACTTGAACATCTACATTTATGGTAAGTGTACACACCTGTACTTTATGTATACTGCAACAGTGAATACACTTAACATCTACATTTATGGTAAGTGTACACACCTGTACTTTATGTATACTACAACAGTGAATACACTTGAACATCTACATTTATGGTAAGTGTACACACCTGTACTTTATGTATACTACAACAGTGAATACACTTGAACATCTACATTTATGGTAAGTGTACACACCTGTACTTTTTAAGGCTTGGCAATGATGGGTCCTTGTTGGCATGTTGGTAGCAAATAGGTTCATAGATTTGTAAATTAGTACTAGGCTAACTGCCCTTGTGGGCCATTTTCAGCCTAGCCAGTTACCCCATGTGAGAACCAAACTCTGCACCTTATGTTTGTAAGGTAAACACCTTAACCATTATGCCAACCTCACACCCTTGCTATTTTGTAGTAGCAGGACTGTAGTTTATTCGTAAGAGATGCATGTAGGTTAGTGAAAATAGGGCTACCGTAGAGAAGGGTAGGCAGGAGTAGACTGTTAGCCAGTTTTGACTTGGTGGGCATGTCCAAATAAAGTTTATGACTATAGAGTTTACCAAGTTTGAAATGGGTCTTTTTAACTATGTTGTGAATATGATTTTCAAAGGAGAGTTTGTCATCAGTTATGAAGCCTAGAAGTTTTGATGTTTTTACACTTTCAATTTCAGTCTTTTGTGAGAAAATGTTAAAATCCTGTGTTAGAGGTTTGGAGCAAAATATTAAGAAGTTTGATTTCTTTGGATTAAGTAGAAGCTGTTGCATTCGATAGAAGTAAAGGCTTTTTGTGTTATAGTTTCATAGTATAGTACTAGGCTATCTGCCCTGGGGCATTTGTAAGCCTAGCCATAGTGATGTGGCTTTTGCCACCCCATGAAATGGTGCAAAAAATGTACAGAATAAATTTAGAATCCTGTGCCTCTGTCTAGTAGTGACACAATGAAGGTCCCCTTATATAATAGAATTAGTTTACTGTGCCCCTGTCTAGCAGTGACACAGATGTGACCCCTGGGGTAAACTTACGATCTCCCATCCACTCATCAAGATTTCTCTTGAAGAGAGTCAGTGAGGGGCTCTGCCTAATATGAACTGGGATCTTGTTCCAAAGCATGGGAAGCCTCTGGGTTATGAATCTATCCCTCCAGCATGTCCTATTCATACTTGTGCCGAGGTTTAAGTCTTTAGCTCTCGTGGTCCTGATGGATTTGGATTTTTTGAGGTGGAGCATGTCCATCAGATCCTGATTGGACATGGCCTTGTACGTCAGGCAGAGATCACCTCTGAGCAGGCGGTATGCTACTGAATAGAGCTGAAGTTTCTTAAGTCTGGCAGAATATGACATATGTTGGAGACCCTTGATCCTCTTGGTGAGGTACTTTTGTGGTCTCTCCAGCTGTTGCAAATGCCGGGTGAGGTACATACCAAATGGGGCATTGTACTCAATCATGGGTCTGATGAGGGAGGAATATAGGGGTACAATGACATCCTTGGATCTGGATGTGAATCCCTTCATGATGAGGTGTGCAAGGTAGAATGTTTTTCTAACCACTTTGGCAACGTGGGTGTCAAATGAGAGGTCGCTGTCAATTTGGGTCTCTAGGTCTCTGATTACTTTTTCCGTACTCAGTGGGTTGCTGTCTATGTGATAATTTGTGGGTACTTTGTTTTTCCCAAAGGGGATGACTATACATTTTTTGGCATTTAGTTTAAGGCCGTGACACCGGCACCAGTTGTCCAATTCTGTGAGGCCTTTTTGTAGGATGTATGTGTCTGCTGGTGTATCGACTATGGCGCCTAGTTTGCAGTCATCTGCGAACTTTGTCAGCCACAGCCCTCCCATGTTTGATTTAACATCTGAGAAATAAATGCTGAACAAGAGGGGTCCCAGGACAGATCCCTGTGGGACACCACTTGTGACTGGCTTTGAGTCTGACATTGCTCCAGCGATTTTAACTTTATGGGTTCTGTCCTTTAGCCAGTTTGCAACCCATCTAGTGACATAAGGGTTTACTTTTAAGCTGTTGAGCTTATCTATGATGCCTGAGTGGGATATTGTGTCGAAGGCCTTAGCCAAGTCCAGGTATGCTGTATGGACAGCTTTGCCCTCATCAATGGCTCTAGTGACTGTTTCGAAAAAGTCAACCAGGTTTAAAAGGCAGGATCTGCCCTTTACAAAGCCGAAATGGGTGGGGTCAAGTGTCTGTAGGTCCCCTTTGTCTCTGTTTATGAGTTCCATAATGATTCTTTCCATAGCTTTGCAGACCAGGTTGGTTAAGCTTATGGGGCGGTAGTTTCCAGGGTCTGTAGAGGCACCCCCCTTGTGGAGTGGGACCACTGTTGCTGTCACGCCAGTGTTCAGGTACATATCCCAGTAAGGCTAAGGTTAAATAGCATTTTTATGTGTGGGTTTAGCTCCTCTTGGAGTTCACGTAACACGCAACCCGGGATACCGTCAGGTCCCATTGATGCTGTGTTTTTTGCTTTGTTTAGGGCGGTTCTCACTTGGACATCTGAGATGACAGGGAGATTACATTCAGCTGGGATAAGTATTTCTTCTTTTGGGGGTGAGGGAGGGGAGAAATTTGCACTGAACCTGTCAGCCAGAATGTTGGCAGTATCTGTGGGTTCAGTGTATTTTTTGTTGTTGTGAACTAACTCTGAGCATATCTGAGGGTTTCTGCCCAGGTTTCTGACATAGCTGAAGAAGGCTTTGTGGTTATCTTTAGTGTCCTTAGCGATTTTTCTCTCAGAGTTGGCCTTGGATGTTTTTATGAGAGAACGTAGTTTTCTGCTAATGTTGATCAGAGATGTCTTCCCTTCATGGGATTTTGCTCTGACGTGCAGTAGCTTCCTTCTTTTGTTATACAATTTGTTTATGGCTGAGGTCCACCAGACAGGACGCTTACCTTTGGTGGAGAGGGACTTGGATTTATTTGGGATTGCATGATCCATGCATTCTTGGAGATGTTCATAGAAAGCATTTGTGAAGGATTTGGCATTGTGGGATGTGGTATCCACTGGCACAGTGGGCTTAAAGGATACCATCTCGGTCTTAAGAAGAGTGAAGTCTGCTTTTGAGAAGTTTTTCACTGTGGTCTTTTCTGCTGGGGGTGGAGGTGGGATATGTATATCCAGGGTGATTAGTTTGTGGTCAGATCTCACTAGTGAGGGGTATACTTCCGGTGTGGAGCATTTTGTCCCCATGTTTGTGATGATCAGGTCTAGTATATTATCTTCCCTAGTGGGAAAGGTGACTAGTTGTTCCAGTGCATTTGAATTTATGAATTCCAGGAACCTTTGGGCTGGGGTATTAGGGCTAGAATAATGTACCCAATCTATGTTTGGGTAGTTGAAGTCTCCCAGTATGATGGTATTTTGTGATACATTCATATCCTCCAATGTCTTCAGGAAGGCTGAGTGGGGTTCTTGAGATTGGGAGGGTGGTCTGTAACATGCTACCAGTTGTATAGCAGTTTTGCCTATGGTTAGTTGCACCTGTATGGTCTCTGATGCTTCATGTGTTGCTACTAACCTGGAGGTGTGGGTGTCCTTGATGAATATGGACACTCCCCCTCCCTTTGTGGTTCGGCCGGGTTTTGGGGCGAAAAGCATGATCTGAGGTATAGCCTGGTAGCGCTGGGGTGCACTCAGGAGCCTTGAACCAGGTTTCAGTTACTGCACAGACGCCGATGTTCTCCATGCTGAGGAGTGCATCAAGTGCCTGCATCTTGAGATTTAGACTTCTGGCATTGAGCAGCATTACCCTTAGTTTTTTCCATTTTGTTTTCTAAGGAGGTGGGTTTGTCTTTTGAGCCTTGCCTAAAAGGCACTATGGGGTGGCAAGAGCCTTAGCCAATATCCGGAAGCCCAGTGGTGACAGGTGTAAGCCATCCCTTGCGAAGCAGTGTGGCTTGTCCAACATGTCATCCCAGGCAGACAGACATTGGATCCCCTTAGAATGACACCAGTACTTGAGCCAATTATTAAAGCTGATCATCTTGTCTTTGTATTGTGGTATCATTCTTGGTGAGGGCAAGATGCTGCTCAGGGTCAGGGTCATACCAGCCTGGGCTACATAATCGGAGAGCTCCTCTATGTCTCTTTTCATGTAGTCCAGGGAGGTACGTCTCAGGTCATTCACACCAGGATGGACAATGACGGAGTCATATTTGTACTTGCTTTGGAGTGACTTGAGTGCGTGTGTTATGTGGCGGATCCTAGCTCCCGATAGACAGCTCACAGTCACCCTCTCCTTGTTCAGCGGGACATCAGTGTGTCTGACTATAGAGTCACCTATTACTAGTGTATCAAGCAAGGTGTTTGGCCTTAAGGGCTGTGATTGGTTGACACACTGATTTATTGAAGTATGTGTTGCATGTGTTTTGTTTTGAGGTGGTGGATTTTTGGATGTCTGCTTTGGGAGCCTCTGTTGTTTTGGTAAGTTTTTTATTAGAGCCTCCGAATGTCTTTGTGTTTTTATGTGTTTGGTTTGCAGTTGCGGTAGGTCTATGTGGTACTGGGATTGTTGTGTGTGTGGTTGCCATCTCCTCCTGTCTGGTCATTCCAGCCCTGAGTTGAGAGAGTTCAGCCTCCAGTTTGGCTATATAGTTGCATCTCTCACATGTATTTGTGTTTGTTGGGAGGAGGAGAGGGTTGTCTGTGTACATGAGACAATTGTAGCATTGTCTCAAGATACCCAGATTGATCAAGCTGAACTGGAGAGGACACCAGTAATCTACCACTTGACATGCTAGAACAGTATAAGGGAGTGCTGTACCTTTAAGGGAAGTGGATATTCACAGGGGTGGTAAGTAGATGTAGTGCTTTACTTAGTACGAGAGTGCTTACTTAGTAGAGAAGTATTGAGAACAAGTGCTAGGCTTATAATATAGTGAGTAGTCTGATTATACTAAGAGTAGAGCTTCCTTAAGGGAAAATTTGAAGAGCAGACCTGGCGGAGCCAGAAGAAGTTTACCCTTGTTTAACCGGCGCTGCGCTATGCGCACAACCGTGCAAAGCCATGCAAACGCGGAATTTAAACAGTGAACTACAAAAGAGCTAGAAATGGTCCAAAACAACCAATTACTACAGCTTCTTGTGTTGAGGTCACTTCCTACAGGGACAGGTAGGCTGCTCAAGACTCCCCACTCCCACTGGTGAGCAAAGAAACTTCCTTCTATCCAAGTAAGGTAATGGACAACACAGGAACTACACCACAGCTCAGAATACAGCAATGCCTGTAAACTGGTCTAAACTAGTCGAGGAGAGGCGGGAAAACAAGGATTATTTATTTATTTATTTTTTTGATAGAAACACACAGAAAATGCAGAAACAGTGATACATCAGTTACACAGGCTAGCACACTTTAGTGGGCAGCCTCAACAGTTAAATTAAACAAATAAACAAACAAACTTTCGATCAAATTCGACTAAAATGTATCTTTAAGTACAGATTTTAAAATAATGCAGCAAACAGTTAAAAAACAGTTCAAGCTAGTTCAGGGTAAGCTACAGAAGCTATTCCAAGTGAAAAAAAGCAAAGATACTTAAATCCAGAAAGTAGTCGCTTTTCTGAGTTCCCTGCTGCTAGGACCACTCTGCAGGACCATGAGGAGCTTGTCTGAGCAGTATAGCCAGAAAAAAAATGCCCAGAGGCGGATTTTAAACAGTGAACTACAAAAGAGCTAGAAATGGTCCAAGACAACCAATTACTACAGCTTCTTGTGCTGAGGTCACTTCCTACAGGGACAGGTAGGCTGCTCAAGGCTCCCCACTCCCACTGGTGAGCAAAGAAACTTCCTTCTATCCAAGTAAGGTAATGGACAACACAGGAACTACACCACAGCCCAGAATACAGCAATGCCTGTAAACTGGTCTAAACTAGTCGAGGAGAGGCGGGAAAACAAGGATTATTTTTTTTGTTTTTTTGATAGAAACACACAGAAAATGCAGAAACAGTGGTTACACAGGCTAGCACATTTTAGTGGGCAGCCTCAACAGTTAAATTAAACAAATAAACAAACAAACTTTCGATCAAATTCGACTAAAATGTATCTTTAAGTACAGATTTTAAAATAATGCAGCAAACAGTTAAAAAACAGTTCAAGCTAGTTCAGGGTAAGCTACAGAAGCTATTCCAAGTGAAAAAAAGCAAAGATACTTAAATCCAGAAAGTAGTCGCTTTTCTGAGTTCCCTGCTGCTAGGACCACGAGGAGCTTGTCTGAGCAGTATAGCCAGAAAAAAATGCCCAGAGGCAGATTTTAAACAGTGAACTACAAAAGAGCTAGAAATGGTCCAAAACAACCAATTACTACAGCTTCTTGTGTTGAGGTCACTTCCTACAGGGACAGGTAGGCTGCTCAAGGCTCCCCACTCCCACTCCCACTGGTGAGCAAAGAAACTTCCTTCTATCCAAGTAAGGTAATTGACAACACAGGAACTACACCACAGCCCAGAATACAGCAATGCCTGTAAACTGGTCTAAACTAGTCGAGGAGAGGCAGGAAAACAAGGATTATTTTTTTTGTTTTTTTGTTTTTTTTTGATAGAAAAACACAGAAAATGCAGAAACAGTGATAAATCAGTTACACAGGCTAGCACACTTTAGTGGGCAGCCTCAACAGTTAAATTAAACAAACAAACAAACTTTCGATCAAATTCGACTAAAATGTAACTTTAAGTGCAGATTTTAAAATAATGCAGCAAACAGTTAAAAAACAGTTCAAGCTAGTTCAGGGTAAGCTACAGAAGCTATTCCAAGTGAAAAAAAGCAAAGATACTTAAATCCAGAAAGTAGTCGCTTTTTTGAGTTCCCTGCTGCTAGGACCACTCTGCAGGACCACGAGGAGCTTGTCTGAGCTAAATGTTTCGGAGATCTAGCAGTTTGTGAGCAGAAGTGATTATCGTAGAATCGTCAGCGTATTGAATGAGAGTACTATGATGGGATGCTTTATAGAGATTGTTAATGAATATTTTAAAAGTAGTGGTCCCTGAATAGACCCCTTGGGAACTCCAGTTTTATTTGTGAGATATTCGAATGAAGTGTTTTGCCATTTGACAGATTGCCTCCTGTCATAGAGGTAGTTAGAACACCAAGCCAGTGGGTGTGGGGAACAGTTTAAGGATTCAAGTTGTAATAATAGTTTAGGGTGTGATACTGTATCGAAAGTCTTGGGTCCGGTAAGATAACCGAGGTTAATAGTTCAGCATCTGAGGCTTTGTTGACAGTGTTGGTAAAGGAAAGTAAGGCTGTAGTTGCGCTGTGTGCTGGGCGAAAACCATGTTGGATGGGAGCAAGTAGGTTACTATTGGAGAGATGTTTTAGCAATTGCACATGTATATACTTTTCTAGGGTTTTTAGATAGAGGAGAGAGTGTGGAGATGGGCCAGTAGTTTGAGAGATCACTGGCTTGCCACCTTTATGTAAGGGAGTTATAATGGAGCTTTTCCATAGTTGTGGAACATGTGATTCAGAGATAGATTGGTTGATAAGAATGCTAACAGGGTATGTTATAGCATCAGCAGCACGTTCTATGTATTCTGCTGGTAGTCTGTCAGCAGAAGGGGAACGTGGTTTTAATTTAGTTAATTTATGTACTAGGGAGGTGGGCACTGCTTGAATAGTAAAAGTTGGAGTGGATGGACTGTTGCATTCCCTCGTGCAAATGATAACTCATATATGTTTGACTTGAGAAAGGAAAGATCTGTGTTGTTTTCCAGACTATTTGAGGTAGTATTAGTATGTGTGGCGAAATCGTTGACAGGTTTTTTGAATTGTTTCAATAAAGTGTTTGTTAAAGGCTTGGGCAATCTCTTGTGGGTTTTTATCATAAGATGGAGTAGGATTTTTGCTGAGTTGGAAACACATTTCTAGGATTATTGTTTTGGGAACCTAGTTAAGTGGAGAAGTAGTTCTTTTATCAGTAATGAGTATCTTTTTGGCACAGTTTCAAAGTTATTAAAGCATGTACAGCATTAAAAAACATTTGTTCATTTTATAGCCACAAAAAGCATTCACTCATATGAGTGTTTGCTGTTTTGTACTGCAGCTGTAAACAAAACAAAACAAAAAAAAAAGACATCCAGCACTGTTGGCTTCCTTAAATAGTAGGGCTTTATTTTCCAATGTCCATTGCCCAGTACAGCAGATCTGGGTTTTGCCAAATAGTGTGTTCTTGGTAGTCAGTGTCGCAGTACTAATTATGGGGTCTTCCTGCCATGCAGAAGCCCACAGCCATCCCAGTTTCCAGAGTCTTTACATCATTCTCAGTCGATGGACGTCCAAAGGCCATTAGAAAATAAAGATTTAAGATGGGCATCTGACACCATTTTCAGTTCTTTCAAGCCACGCAGTCTGATTTGTTTCGTGTATGTTTCGTATGTTTGCAATTAGTCGGTTGGCTTATTCTTCCATTAAACCTTTTTTAGCCAGATAAATACCCCAGCGGGAAAATATCTGTACTAATTTAATGTTCAAAAAAGTCAGCAGTTGCTTGAAGTGTGGAAAGCATATCCCACATAAAGATTTTCATTTGTTTTGTCTGTTCTGCTTGGGGTCATGGCATGATGTCTCTAACTGTCCTAACTGTGCAAAATTCTGAGTAAAAACCCTAAGACATATGGCTTTCTAGCCACCCAAATGGATTCCTCCTCTTCACCTTCTCCAGTGCTGTAGCAATCCACTGCTACCACAGGGCCTCCACAAACTCTGACATCAGCAACTGTGATTCCAAAAATTGGAAAAACAAAAAGGCCAAGGACCCTAACCTTACCAAGAAAACCCCAACTCTAGGTCATAGGTCAGCTAACGACCCAAGTAAGGTGCCTTTGTAGCCCTCTGGTCTGGCGATTCCTTGGCTTGATCCCTTTGGCACAATCCCTCAGAAGCCCGTCATGGTCTCCGGCCTACATGCAATTGCTACCACAACACACACATCTGTCAGGCCTCAACTTTGATGTCTGCACCTTGGGTCTCAAGGGAGGAACCCTGTCTTCCTCAACTGCCGAAGCTACAACCAAAGTCGTGATCAGATGATCACATCCTCAGGTCACCACTTTTAAATGGACACCCAAACAAAGGAGAACCACTTCTTTTTAGTCGCCTCTGTCCACATTTTCTCAGACCGAAGCCGAGGACCTCCTTAAAATAACATAGGAGTTTATGGCTGTTATGAAGTCCAAGGAGCCCTCTCATGCTTCCAGTGCTGACACTTCCCCATCCAAAAGAAACAGGGAAGTAGCTTTGCTGGAAGATGGAGATTCATCTAGTTCTGAGGATGAGGAGGAATTGTCTTACTTTGGGCACTTGCCACCAGAAATTCTCTCAGACTCAGATGACACCCTCTCTTCCTCCTTCACCAGAAGATCTTTCCATTTGGATACCATGCATAGAATGAAGGAGGCTTTTAGCTGTGAAGGTAAACAGTTCTCACAGGCTCAGACCCATTACAGAGAACTGCTTATTTTGCCTTTCTCCCAAGCCACTGACTATTCCTCCTGGACATGTAGTACTGGATGATATCTTTGAAGTCATTGCTTCATACCATGATTCTGTCCCTCTTGCTGTTAGGAAACCATATATGCTTTACAGAGTGCTTGAATCTGACAAGTAGCTTTACAAAAACCTAAAGGCTGATCCTTTGTTCGTCTACACTGAATCCACAAAAAGTGTACTTATGGGACCAGCCAAACATTCCTTGCCTAATGACAGGGATGTTAGCCTTTTAGACAGATTTGGGGGAAGCCTATGCCTCTACTACCCTGGCAGTGAAAGCTGTGAATTATCAAGTCCATATGATAAAGTACCGTGAATCTTTCTAGGACAAAGGTCTAGCTAATGTGGACTCTTGTTGTGGAGAAAACATTATCAAGGGAAATTCAAGTGATGGCTAGAGAAGCTTTACAAGTCTCCAGACTTTGTGGCTATGATGCCATAGATGAATCTTGCAGAGCAGCTGCCCACAGGTTTTGTTATCCACAGATATGCATGGCTGAGGACCAAGCCCCTGTCAGACCAGGTAAAGGCTGAAATACTGGATGCTCCATTAGACAAGGAATTTCTTTAGGTCTTCAGCTGAACATGTTTTTGACAAGCTGGATAAAAAGGAAGAGGAAATTAAAACTGTAAAAGAATGTTTCCTGTCTCTGACCCCTAGGTACAGTAGGGATTGCCTTTCTAAACTTTGGTCTTTTAAAACTAGACAAGACAAGGGGAGGCCTCCCCATGGCAAAAGGCCCAGACAGTCCAGGAGATGAAAATCAGAACAATTATGCAGAGAAGGGAGCTCCAAAGAGCACACCCAGCACAGAAACCAACTGTGACTGTTTCACCCCAGCCTCCCATACCCCTTCCCACCCTCTCCACCAACCCCAGCCTCCCATACCCCTTCCCACTCTCACCTCCAACCCCAGCCTCCCATACCCCTTCCCACCCTCCCCTCCAACCCTGTCCTCCCATACCCCTACCCACCCTCCTCTCCTGGCTGGAAGACTTTCCTTCTTCCTAACTCAATGGAAAACCATTACCATGGACCAATTGGTCCTCAGCATTATAGAGGAAGGGTTACTACATCCAGTTCCGAGAAATCCCACCCTTCTTGGGCATTCTAAAACCACCAAAAGAGTGAGAAAAGCCTCTTACCACCTATCCTCTGGGAACTACCTCACCAAGGATCCATCCAGCCTGTCTCTCTAGGACAAGAGGGAAAAGTGTTTTTATTCAATAATTTTTCTAGTTCCTAGAAAGCGGGGCACCTGGAGGCCCATCACAGACATCTCAAAACTAAACAAGTTTCTCAGTGTCCCAAAATTCAAAATGCTTATGTTGCAAAGATTACTGGCCATGATCTTCCAAGATGCCTTCATGGTCACTCTAGACCTAAAAGATGCTTACTTTCATTTTCCCATAGCACACAGTCACAGAACGTACCTGTGATTTGTAGCACCAGGTTCTCACTTCCAGTTTGCTCTGCCTACTGCTCCCAGAGTTTTCACAAACTGTCAGTCTAGCTCTGCTGATAGCACATTGCAAAACTCTGAGGGTTTCATATTTACTCCTACTTAAACAACTGTCTCATTCAAAGAAAATCCACATCGCAGACCCTAGATGCTTTGCAGGTCATTGTAAACTGCTTTCAGAAGGTATGTCTTTCCTTAAATCTTTAAAAATCTCAAACTCTTCCTCAGACAAGGATCCTCTTTCTGTGAGCCCTCATAGATTCAGTCCAACAGAAAGCCTCCTTTCCCCAAGACAAGATTACTTTCATGGCAAACTGTCTGACCAGTCTGCTTCCATAATAACTCATCCTTGCAAGAGAATTCTAGAGGATACTGGGGTACATGGCATCCTGCATTCTCATGATCCCACTAACAAACATGAGGAAACTTCAGTGGTTCCTGAAAAACGCTTATGAACAGCATTCCCACCCCTTGTAAACCCTACTGCCTCTGCTTCTATGCCTGAAAAAGGATTTCCTGTTGTAGAAGCACACCGTACAAAGGAATCTGGGGGCACATTTCTCTTTACCAGAAGTAGATGAGACCGTCACCACAGACAGTTCAGACATAGCTTGGTGCGAACTTAGGTTCCCTGAAAGTGCAGGGTATTTGGTCTCCTCAGCAGAGGAGTTTGCATATAATTCAGAAGGACCTACCAGCAATCTACCTGGCCATAAAAGCTTTTCAACGGAAGTTAAGGTCGGGACCATGCAAATATGCACAGACCGCACCATAATGATGTGGCAGATAAACAAGGAGGACCTCTGTCGTACCATATGTTGTCTTTCCAGAATGTAGATGCTAGTTCAAGAACTAGGGATAACCCTCATAGCTTCTTATATTCTGGGTCAGAACAGTACCCTACAATATATTATCTAAGCAGGGACTTTTTACACTCCAATGAATAGGTGCTGAAGAGAGAGGTCTTCCTAGACCTAACTGTATTGGGGGGGGGGGTCCCCCAGCAAAAAACTACAGAAGTTCTGCTTCAGAACTCAATGGACAGTAGCTTGGAAAATAGATGATTTCTCTTTCATTTTGACAGACTAGTTCCTGTATGCATTCCTGTCCTTACCCCTGATTCAAAACCAGGGAGAATACACTGAGCCTGATTCTAGTGGCCTCCTTATGGGTGAGACAACACTGGTTCTCCCTCCTCCTGACACTGAGAGGGGAGATTCCTCATTCTACAGGAAGTAGATCTCCTCAGCCAAGGCAAAGAATCTGTCTTCCACCCCATCTAGCTGGTCTCACGTTAACAGCCTCGAGGACTGGGATTTGACATCAAGGAATGCATTCTATCCAAAGGACATGCTTTCCATTCTAAGGGAAGCAAGGAAACCCAATATCATGAAATCATACCTGGCAAAAATGGAAAAGATTTTCTGCCTGGTGTCACATCAAAAGCACTAACTCTTATCAGGCAGACAGCAACTCAGCCTTACATAGGTTCATAGGTGGTTACTGGCTAATGACCACAAGGGCCTTTCTAAGCCTAGCCATGCATCCCAAATCTCTGACAAGTTCTGCTGTCCTTGGTAAGTGAAGCAGGGGCTTGGGAGATGAAGCATTTACAAGCTAGGGCCTAGCAGATGAACCATTTACAGGCTGCCCATGTCCGTTAGAGACATGGTGCCAGACCGGGGGTGAATGTCCTGTTTCCCTTCCAATTGTTCCAGGCTGCACTCTAGGGCCTAGCAGATGAACCATTTACAGGCTGCCCATGTCCATTAGAGACATGGTGCCAGACCGGGGGTGAATGTCCTGTTTCCCTTCCAATTGTTCCAGGCTGCACTCTAGGGCCTAGCAGATGAACCATTTACCGGCTGCCCATGTCCGTTAGAGACATGGTGCCAAACCAGGGATGAATTTCCTGTTCCCCATCCAATTGTTCCAGGCTGCACTTGAATTATGTTAGGGAGGAACTCTACTTCACATGGATGGGGAGCCTGTTCCATAGACGGGGTAATCTCTGGGATACATACCTGTCACTCCAGCAAGTCCTGTTTATATCACAAGCAAGGTTTAAGTCTTTAGAACGGGTAATTCTGGTGCTGTTTGTTTTGCGGGTATGCAGGAGGTCCATCAGATTGAGGTCTTACAATGCCCTGTATGTCAGACATAGATCTCCCCTCAAAAGACTGTAGGAGACAGAATACAAGGATAGAGCCTTGAGGTGGTCTGCATAGGACATTTTACTTACGCCCTGTATTCTTTTTGTGAAGAACATCTGTGGACGTTGCATTTGTTGGCTGTACCTGGTTAGGTACTTACCAAAGGGGGAATTGTGCTCAGTGATAGGTCTGATGAATGCCGAATACAGTGGAACAATGACTTCCTTGGACTTAGATGCCATATCTTTGTTTATAAGTAGTGCAACATAGAATGATTTCCTCACTGCTGTATACATGTGATGGTCAAAGGCTAGATTACTATCTGTGTGTTACAGTACTTGTCAGGCCTATAGACAAGGCATTTCCTACTCCAGCATTAAGGTACATCCATCTGCAGTATCAACTTGCCTGCACAGTGCCCCACCTGTCTTCTGACATCCCCACATGAACCTTTTTCTAAAAGAGTTGTTTCACTTGAGACCACCCCGAAGGAGCCCTGTTCTGGTATAGGATCTAAATTATGTTAAAAAAAACTAACCTTGCTCCCCTTTGAACCTGCTACCACTGCTTCTCTAAAGATTCTCACCTGGAGACCACTTGTGTTATAGCTGTTTCATCAGCTTGGAGAGTTTCTGAGCTACAAGCCCTGATGTGTAGAGAACCTTTCATTTTTTTCCACATGTATAGGGTCAGAACAAAGCCATCTTTTATTCCTAAGGTGGTATCCGAGCTTACCTTAAACCAGGCTATCCACCTACCTGTCTTCTTCCCAAATCCATAGAATAGGACACAGCAAGTCCTCTGCTCCCTTGATGTGCACAGGTAGATCGGGTACTGTCTAGACAGGACAAAAACCCCTAATACAGCAGAGCAATTACTGATGGTTTTAGCAGAGGGTAAACAGGGCAATTCTGTCTCCTAACAAACCATTTCAGAACAGATAGCTAACTGCATTAAGTTCTGTTACACCATGCTAAAGATTTACCTGGGCATATTAAAGCTCACTTCAGACACTGGGCAACTACCACTGCTTTCCACAAAGGACCCCCCCCCCTGCCCACAGGTCTTCCTAGCGGCAGCCGCATGGAACTCACTGCACACCTTTACAAAGAATTATGACCTAGGCAATGTCTTCAGGGCTAGAGCAGGTTTTGCTACTGCCATCATGCAAAATCTTATTTCATAGGGTCATACAAATGATCAACCACCCAACATTAGCTTTAGGAGTCCTTCCAAGAATCTGTACTGCATAGTCCAGTTGTTTCCCACTTACCATAATTGTAGGTGTTTGAGTAAATCGGTGTTGCAGTACATACTCCATCCCTCAACACATCTCTTTAGTGTACTGCCACCTATGTGCTATAGGTTCATAGGTTGGTACTAGGCTATCAGCCCTAGGGCCTATACAAGCCTAGCCATAGCAATTCCCTGGCTATTTCATCCCACACTATTTACTTCTATGGACCCCTTTCTAGCAGGGCAACTGACGTGATCCCCGGGGAGAATTTCCTTTCTCCCATCCAGTTGTCAAGGTTCCTTTTGAAGAGGGTCAAAGAGGCGCTCTGGTTGACATTTATGGGCAGTCTATTCCAGAGTCTGGGGAGTCTCTGGGTCAGGAACCTATCCCTCCAGCATTTTTGTTTATTGTGATGACAAGGTTTAGATCCCTGGAGCATGTGGCTCTGAGGGATTGGGATTTCTTCAAGTGTAGCATGTCCAACAGCTCTGGGTTTAACATGGCCTTGTATGTTAAGCAGAGATTGCCTCTGAGTAGACGATATGCGACAGAGTATAGCTGGAGTTTTTTTAAGGCTGTCAGCGTAGAGCATCTGCTTTAGGCCTAAGATTCTTTTAGTCAGGTATTTCTGCGGCCTTTTCAGTTCTTGCAGATGTCTTTGGAGGTACATACCAAACGGGGCATTGTGTTCTATAATAGGTCTAATGATTATATTGAAATTCTATAACAGAGTGCTGTCACACTTCATTTGTATCCCAATTCCCATAATTGTAGATGTCCAAGTTGTCAGTATAATCGAGTAGTCATCTCTCTGTTGACCACTTGTCTCCTCCTAGTTGGGTGCGAGGGGTAGAGGATTTGTTTCTGCAGGTAGTACCCTTATCTCCATCAGCTCCACTCAGGCTGCTAAGGTTTTCCTCCTCCTCACTTAAATTCAGACAACTGGGGGGGTTGTGATGATTGTCACTGTTGAAGTGGCAGCCCAGCCCCATGTGGAAAAATGGGTTGAGGATGGAGGGATGGATGGATGGCTGGGTGGATGGGGAGGTTGTGATGTCCTCAGGCATTAGACTGTTTGTTCAGTGCTTAGAAAGACCTGAAGAAGGTATAACAGGAACCCTTCTTATACCCTGATGTCCCTATGTCTGTTGGCTAGGGATGATGGAAAGGCTTTGGAAATGTGGCCAGTCGCTGGCTTCTGTATAGCAGGAAAACCCAAGAATCAGTATTGCAACACTGACTACTCGAACATGTATAATTATAGGAATTGGGACAAACATGTCTTTCTTCAGTGTGACAACACTCTGTTATAGAATTTCAATATAATCAAAGCAATGGGTTGGTCACGGTGAACTGTCTCTGATACTATTGGGTTGTCGTATCTTTTCCACTGTACTCCATTTCCCTTCTGTGTCTTTTTTTCTCCTCCAATGACTTTAGAGTGTATGCTTTCAGGAGTTCTGCTCCTGTATATTGTTTAAGGCATTATGTGGTGGGGGGTTCTAAATTATTTACTATAGTCCTCCCCAGGTTGGTGTTGGTTCCTGTGTTTTGGTATGGGGCACAGCAGTTAAGTGGTGCATTGATAATGACATCCCGCATATCAGAATATGGGTTAATGCTTCATTTGTGAGATATACAAACCTACTGTCATACCGCATATCAGAATATGGGTTAATGCGTCATTTGTGAGATATACAAACCTACTGTCAAACCGCATATCAAAATATGGGTTAATGCTTCATTTGTGAGATATACAAACCTACTGTCAAACAGCATATCAGAATATGGGTTAATGCTTCATTTGTCAGATATATAACCCTACTGTCAAATCGCATATCAAAATATGGGTTAATGCTTCATTTGTGAGATATATAAACCTACTGTGAAACCGCATATCAGAATATGGGTTAATGCTTCATTTGTCAGATATATAAACCTACTGTCAAATCGCATATCAAAATATGGGTTAATGCTTCATTTGTGAGATATATAAACCTACTGTCAAACCGCATATCAGAATATGGGTTAATGCTTCATTTGTGAGATATACAAACCTACTGTTAAAGCACATATCAGAAAATGGGTTAATGCTTCATTTGTCAGATATATAAACCTACTGTCAAATCGCATATCAAAATATGGGTTAATGCTTCATTTGTGAGATATATAAACCTACTGTGAAACCGCATATCAGAATATGGGTTAATTCTTCATTTGTGAGATATACAAACCTACTGTTAAACCACATATCTGAATATGGGTTAATGCTTCATTTGTCAGATATATAAACCTACTGTCAAATCGCATATCAGAATATGGGTTAATGCTTCATTTGTCAGATATATAAACCTACTGTCAAATCGCATATCAAAATATGGGTTAATGCTTCATTTGTGAGATATATAAACCTACTGTGAAACTGCATATCAGAATATGGGTTAATGCTTCATTTGTGACATATACAAACCTACTGTCAAACCACATATCAGAATATGGGTTAGTGCTTCATTTGTGAGATATACAAACCTGCTGTCAAACCAAATATCAGAATATGGGTTAATGCTTCATTTGTGAGATATACAAACCTACTGTCAAACTGCATATCAGAATATGGGTTAATGCTTCATTTGTGAGCTATATAAACCGGGTCTATATTAGAAGACCGAATGTTTAGGTGATCGAACATCTAAACATCGATCTTCTAATATTGAACCGCACAATGTTGAATGTCCCACGGAAACACGTCCCTCAGCCACAACACAAACAACATTACTTTACATCTAAATTTAGTGGGTGGCTTCGCCCCCCCCCCCATGTGGGGCTGCGTCCCCCACAAACCCCCTAACAAAATATACCAACTCCAAGATCGCTAAACAGTAGGGAAATAGCAAACTCCGGCAAATGGCCAAGGCAAATCTTTCCCTGCGTTAAATTGGTCATTCTCCATTTTTTGCTTTCGATATTAGAAGATCGATGTTTAGGTGTTCGATCACCTAAACATTCGGTCTTCTAATATAGACCCATATAAACCTGCTGTTAAACATACTCAAAAAACCTGCTGATGTTCATCGTGTTACCCTGCTGCAGTCATCACACTTGGGTTATCCTGTCTTCAGGCGGTCCCGCAGTCGGCCGGATTTCCAAAGTCTTGGTCCGACGTCTGTTGCTGTCGCCTCATCCCTGACGTCAGTGCGCCAGGGGTACATATATTGCAACCAACGCCATTTTCTTCAGTCTTTCTTGCCACACGGTGCCCGAAGCAGAAGCAGTTCGCAAGTGCCGGTCGGCCGACTCCTGAGATTTTCGCATTTAAATTTCAGACAGAAGTCTTCTATAAAGCTAAGTACCCCGTTGGGAAAACTTTTATTGCCTCAGACCGATGTCAGAAAAAGTTAACAGTTGTATTTCTGGTGGGAAGCAAATACCTCATAAAGATTTTCATTCTTATTGTATACCTTGCCTAGGCCCTGATCACGACGTCACTTCTTGTCGTTTTTGTGCTTGATTTAATAAACGTACTATTAAAAGACGATTTGATTTCGCACAACACTTTTTTGGTAGAAAATTTAACTGTAACATGCCGTCGGAGCTACCAACTACCAGCGTGCACAAAAAGCACAGGGACAAGGACCGACAGCCCAGGCCTAAGCCCGATTCCGAGGCCTCGGTTGATCCGGTCTCCGGTTATCAGTGAGGCTCCGACGCAGCCTCTGACTACTGCAGTTCTGGAACCCGAGACTGCTACAGATATTTTGTCGGAATGTATTAGGCCGACGCAGCCTTTTCCTTCAGGCCCTACCGATGATTTACCTTCCAAGGACGTCGGTACTTCTGAAACGCCATTGGTTTCTGAAGGTGTTTTCAGACCGACGACTCTTACAGTCAAAATGTTTTCCAAGTCGAAGACTCCTTCTAAACCGAAAAAGGCTTCACTTCAGTCTCCTGTTCAAGGCCCTATGCCTAAGAAACAGATGCTCAAAATGGCAGAAGACTTGATTTCTCTTATCAGGGGTTCACAGCCTCCTCCTGACAAAAGGCCTAGACAAGAGGAAGATTCTGCTTCCCCTGAACAACTGTCTATTTCTTCGGATTCCTCTGAGGACCAAGACTATTTCTTCTCTCCTTATGAAGATTCTGATGCTGAGGAATCTATTCCGTCAGCTTCCCCTCCAGAAGATTACTCTTTTGGGGAAACCTTACACACTATGAGGGAACATTTTCACTGGGAAGTTCAGGATTACTCTGATTCCAAGAAAAGGCTGAGAGAGTTTCTTTTACTCCCCCAACACAGACCTCTAGCCATCCCTCCTGTTTTGGACATTGTGGATGATGTCTACTTAGAATCCAGTTTCAACCCTGACTCTCTACCTCCTGCCCCGGCCAAGCCTGACAGATACTACAGAGTACCTGATTCCCACAAATTCCTTTACAAAAGCCCAGTAGCTGCTGACCCAGAGACTATCTCCCAGGGTCCCAAGGAGGCTAAGGCTTCCATGGCTAAAAATCCAGTACCTACTGAAAGGGATTCAAGAGCACTAGACAGATGGGGTAAAAAGGTTTACACCTCAGCCACTTTAGCTATGAGAGCACTAAACTGTCAATTTCATATGCTTAAGTATCAGCAATTTCTGATCTCTCAGTTAAAACAAAAGGTAACCACCCTCCCTCATCAATCTGAAATGAAAGAAGTGCAGGATTTGTTGCACGCCACCAAGCAGGTGGGCAAACATACCTTACAATGTGGGTTTGATTCTTTAGAGGCCTCCTGCAGAGCAGCTGTCACTGGATCAGTTATACGTAGGCATGCCTGGTTAAAAGAACAAAGTCTGCCTGACCATGTTAAAGCAAAACTATTAGATGCGCCCTTACAGCAGGATGTTCTTTTTGGTGTTAAAGCAGAAGAAGTTTTAAAGAAAATGGAAGATAAGGCGAAGTCAATGCAGACAGTCAAAGATTTTCTACAAGTACAACCCCCTCGCTTCAGCAGAAACTGGCCAACAAAAAATTGGTCCTTTCCAGCCACTGACAGGCCTCAGAGGGGTAAATACAGGCGCCCAAGGGGCAGAGGACAACCACAAGCTCAGTATAAGCCTCACCAATGGGGCACTCCAACCCAGAAGGGAGGAGAAGACAGGTCTCAACCCACCAGAAGGCAAACTCAATGACTTGAACCTCAGCTGGCCAAACAAAGCTCTTTTGTCATCCCCCTTGGGGGGAAAACTAGCATTATTTGCAGACAACTGGCACATGGACACAAAGGACAAATGGGTCCTAGACATAATTTTACGAGGATACAGATTCCACTTTCACACCTTGCCAATAAAAAGAGGAATGCCAAACCTGCCACAAAGTCAAAGGGCAGAGGCTCAAAGACAAATTACAGCTCTCATGGCCATGAGAGCCATTCAAAGGATACCAACTCAAGAGCAAGGCCAAGGATTTTACTCAATACTCTTCCTAGTACCCAGGAAAGAAAATGCTTGGAGACCAATTCTGGACCTTTCATTTCTAAACACTTACTTACAAGTTCCCAAATTCAAGATGCTAACACTACAGCAGCTACTTCCCATGCTGGGCAAGGAAGCATGGCTGGTAACGCTGGACCTCAAGGAGGCATACCTGCATGTCCCTATCAGACAAAGTTGCAGAAGATACCTCCGTTTCATTGCAGGATCAAACCATTATCAATTCTCTGCACTGCCCTTTGGCTTATCTACTGCGCCCAGAGTATTCACAAAATGCCTGGCACCAGTATTTGCATACTGTAGACAAAGAGGAATTCAAATATATCCATATCTGGACGACTGCCTCATCCAAGCAGAAAGAAAAGACATTCTCTTACAATATCTGGCTTTTGTAAAGCATCTACTAAATTGTCTGGGGTACACAGTAAACGAAAGGAAGTCAAAACTAGTGCCCTCACAAAAAATGACATTCCTGGGTGCCAGCTTGGACACAACGGCCCAGAAGACTTATCTTACACCAGACAAGCAATTACAACTGACTCAATATTTCAAGACAATGGCAACAAAGACCCAATTAACTGCAAGAAAAATTCTGCAGGCTTTGGGCTTCATGGCATCTTGCATTCTGATAATACCATTTGCAAAACTGCATATGAGGAAATTACAGTGGTACCTAAAAAGCATATGGTCTCAACACAGCCACAGCTTGGACACAGTGATATCTCTCATTCTCTGCCTTCAACAGGAATTTCTATGGTGGGCACAGGCATATCACCTCAACAAGGGTCAGCCTTTCATCTTGCACCCACCCAGGCAAACTATCACAACAGATGCTTCAGACTATGCCTGGGGGGGCACACATGGCAGGGCAATGCATTCAAGGCCTATGGACTGCAGAACAAAGAAAACTGCACATAAACCAAAAAGAGATGCTAGCTGTACAGAAAGCTCTGACAGCCTTCAAGGATCTACTACAGCCAGGACAACTTGCAATAAAGACGGGCAACACCACAGTAATGTGGTACATAAACAAACAAGGGGGCACACATTCCTACCCTCTTTGCAGGCAAGCAATGATCTTATGGAACACAGCTTTGGCCTACCAAGTCCAGTTACAGGCTCAATTCCTGCCAGGACAGAAAAACACATTGGCAGACGACCTAAACAGAAACATCAAAGATCCCCACGAGTGGAAGCTAGACCCAAAAATATTTACAATGATAACTCAAAGATGGGGTCTACCAAATATAGACCTGTTTGCCAGTCCTCAAAACTACCAGCTGACAAGATTTTGTACAAGGACATTCCACCATCAAGCTTGGAAAGTGGACGCTCTCTCCTTCAGTTGGAAAAACCTGACAGCATATGCCTTTCCTCCATTACCTCTTCTCACAAAGGTTCTTTTGAAGATCAAAAAGGAGAAACCTCGACTGATTCTCATAGCCCCAGACTGGCCACGCCAGCACTGGTACCCGCTTTTGAAGAATATGGCTCACAGCCCACCATGGATATTGCCTCAAATTCCTCATTTACTCACGCAGCAAGACAAGCAGATTCTACACAGCCAGATCAAAACCTTAAACCTGGCTGCATGGCAAATAAATTAAGCAGCCAACCAGCCCCTCTTTCACAAGCAGTACTGGATGTTATTCTAGAATCCAGGAGGCCAAGCACCAGGAAGACTTACTCGGACAAATGGAAAAGGTTTTGTGCTTGGAACCAAGCTAAAGGCCAAGACATAACTCAGCCTCATATGCCTCACATTCTGCAGTATTTAGCTGAGATGTTGCATAAAGGACTTTCCTTCTCCTCTATTAAGAGCCATGCTTCAGCTATTTCAGCTCACTACGACACTAATCCACCTTTATTTTCCAATCCTCTTCTAAGGCAGTTCCTCAGAGGGGCAAAAAACATTAGACCACCTAGAAGAGCCCCTACACCAACATGGGACCTCAACTTTGTTCTGGAAAAACTAACGCTACCTCCCTTTGAACCAGCTTTTTCTGCAGTTCCTTTCCTGGAAGACTGCCCTGCTCCTGGCAATAACTTCTGCTAGGAGAGTCTCAGAATTACAGGCACTTATGGCAGTGGAACCTTACCTCATTTTTCATCAAGACAGAGTTTCTCTACGAACAAATCCTTCATTCATGCCTAAGGTGGTTTCCAGTGTAGCTTTAAATCAAACCATCCATCTACCCACCTTCTTCCCTAATCCACAGAACAAAGGTGAGAGACTCCTGCATTCCTTGGACATTCACAGGCAACTTTGTTACTACTTGGATAAAACTAAGGCTTTCAGAAAAACTGACCAGCTCTTGTTTCCTATGCTACAGCTTCTCAAGGGAGGGCCATATCCAAGCAAACCATTTCTAAATGGATAGGCCATTGCATACGATTCTGCTATACCCATCATGGGAAACCAGTTCCTCCTACCATTAGATCCCACTCTACCAGGGCAACAGCTACCTCTACTGCCTTTCTCAGGGGGGTTCCTACCAAGGAAATTTTAGAAGCTGCAACTTGGAGTTCTGTACACACCTTCACCAAACACTATCACTTACCTCTTTATTCTGAGTCCAGGGCAGGCTTCGCCACTGCAGTTCTGCAGGGCCTCATTGCCTCTGCTAACCCTCTATGATGCCTCCACCCAACCTTAGCTTTGGGACTCAACCCAAGTGTGATGACTGCAGCAGGGTAACACGATGAACATAGTACAGTTTTGTACCTACCATAAATGTAGATGTTCGAGTGTTCACCCTGCTGCAGTCCAGGTTACCCTCCCTCCAACCCCTCTGATTTACTGGCTAACTCTTTGCTATGCCTTTCTGGTGTATTTGCTTATAGCTGAAGGGATTTTGTGTTTGTACAGTGTTTCCACCTTTTGGTACTAATTTGGATCACCTTTTTGGGGGCACCTGACAATCTGGGGCAAGAAAAACTGAAGAAAATGGCGTCGGTTGCAATATATGTACCCCTGGCGCACTGACGTCAGGGATGAGGCGACAGCAACCGACGTCAGACCAAGACTTTGGAAATCTGGCCGACTGCGGGACTGCCTGATGACAGGATAACCCAAGTGTGATGACTGCAGCAGGGTGAACACTCGAACATGTACATTTGTGGTAGGTACAAAACTGTACTTTAAACATACTCAAACCATACCCTGCTTTAGCTAATGAACTTACAAGCAAATGTAATAGCATTGCCTGTTCAGTCTCAGTCCATATACATCGGTCAGTCCATATACGTAGGTCAGTCCAAGGATACGACATTCCCTTTCTCTGGAAAAAAATTGCAATTATCTCTGTACACAGATGAGAAAATTCAACAGACATCAGTAACTTCAGACTTACAGCAATCTTATCCCCTTTTCCAAAGTGCTTAAAAATCTATTAAAAAATAATTGCTAAACTTTCTCCTGCAGGAAGAACTACTGTTCCCCACACGACACATCTTCCATCACTCCCATTGTACTAACAGCACTTCTAACCTATATAGATACTGTTAATAAAGCTAGAGGTAGTGGCAGACTAGTCTCCTCCTTATTTCTAGACTTGTCTAAAGCCATTAACACAGTTTGTCACAATGAACTTGTACTTCATATGTTCCCATTAGATCTCTCTCAGCCCACCTTTTTATGGTTCAAAAGCCACCTATCCAGTAAGTAACAGTAAAATGGTACTCCAACCTCTCTCTCCTTACCTCCCAGTCACCACTGGTGTACCACAAGGCTTTATCCTTGGTCCCCTCTCCTTAACATTCTCACTAACACCTTCCACACATTCACACAACAGGCCTCTCTGATACAGTATGCAGATGACTCCACACTCATATACACAACTGGCAACCTGGTACATATAAAAAAAAAAGAAATACTCTGGAAGCTTTAACAGCCACGGAAACATGGCTCTGTAATTCATAACAAACTACTACTATTTCCCCAAATCCCTCTGTCATGAAAAAACAAAATTTAATATCCTCCCTCTTAATAATACAGCTGTTGAAGTCTCTTCTCATAGCAAATTATTAGGGATGACAGTAGATGGTAATCTTTCATTTGTGCTCCATATACAAAATTACATAAAAATCGCTGAAAACTAAGGTTGGTTTACACAGACAGAAACAGTATCACCAACACAACTAAATCTGCAATTATCCCACTTACCTTCTTTACTAACAACTTCAGGTCGCTACCATCCTTACTAAACTCCAGGCATCACAAAATGCTAAACTTGAACAATGCCATAATAAAGTGGCTAAGTATGCAGGGAATACTCACTTCAGAACCCACAACTGTGTAACACTAAAAAGCCTAAATTGGTTAGCACTACCCCATCATCTAACATACACACAACTTCTTACCACCAATAAAATTATCCAGAACCCATCTGCCTGTCCAGCACTAATTACCACTCTACACAACTATGTTCCCAGTCGGTCATTATGATCCCATGGCCAAAACCTGCTCTTTCCACAAACCTATCACATCTGCTGGTTATTGTTTTTACTCGTACCATGGAATGTCTTACCTTTTCCATCAGGTCACTACTCCCTCCTGACCTTTAAAACATTCTGAAAGACTTCCTAGCCAAAATCCGGCTCTGTTCTTGCTCAACCCCAGGATAACTGATATCCCTAAATGTGAACAAGTACTTATTCTTACCTTGTACCTCATTACTCCCACTTCTTCACTCACTTCCCTACTTTAATCAGTTTTGCTCCCCTGACTGTCTACGTATGCCATAACCCTGTTTTTCTCTCCCTTCATATTGCATTACTGTTTGTGTTATACTAACTTACCTTTAATTTACCTAAATATTAAGTCATTTTATTTTAACCAATGTTTTTCACATTTTCTTTTTTGGTATAATTAGTTAAACTATAGATGTTTTTATATTATTTTTGAAGACTGTAAAATTGTTGTTCATAAAATGTTTTGGGAATACTTTGGAGCTTTTCTCTCTGGGTCTTTGCTGAAAATGGGCACTTACCTAATCAGACTTTCCTGGTAATCAGATGCCAATAAATATGTCTATGTGCTGTAAAATACTTTCCTGGAATGTTATTTGCTTTTATTTGTTTGCCAAGATGGTCTGACTGGGCAGGCTCATTTTCATTGGTGGTCCAGATCATCTCCAAGTGAATACATTACAATATTTGGAAAGAAGTAGGTCTGCAGTCGTTTGAGACTTACGCTTCTTCAGTAGTTTTGAAGTAGAATGCCACACTTGGTATGTTTCTAGTAGATGAATCTTTCTGATAGGGTTCATGTCAAATTAAGTAAACTGGACTAGAAATTCCTTGGATTTCCACTTGTTATAGCGAATGTTCCTGAGGTATTTCCATTTAGGCTTCTAACTTAGTAGGTTTCATATAGAAAGCGAGTTACTTTGTGTACAGAGTGGGTCAGCTAGTCAGAGTTATTTTGATTTGTAAGGAGGTTCCCCTCACAGTGATGAACTGTCATTGTTATCCACTTTCATGTAAAGAAGGGTCTCCCCTAGGCTGCAGTGGTAGATAACGTGAGGGCTCATAGTGTGCACGGGGAACTCTGTTTACATCTGCTTAAACTAAAGGTCTCATAAAAATAGGTCTTGTCTCCTTCAGCCAAAACTCTGTATGAGACTTTTTGCAAGGTTAAGAGTATTAGATCTTGGGGCTGCACATATGGCAGTAGAGTAGAACCTTGCATTTCCTAGATTATGTAATGTCTGGTGCTAAAATAAGCAAGGCTGTATTATTACATTTTTTGTTTAGTAGTGGCCTTCTTCCTTTTGTCAGTTTCCTTCATTTACAAAGCCAGAATAACACTCCCCTTGATATAGTCCCTACCACTAAACTTCTCGGTATCATCATAGATGAAGAACTAAAATTTGATACACATCCGCTCTGCAATCAAAAAAACTCACCAAACGTTAGATGTTAAGTTGTCTATCTTGCCTTCTATTCTTGCTGGTTGGGTTCGGAGCCGATCCTCGGCTCCGAATCAGCCATCTTCAAAAGCTAGAGAGCTGCTTACTGGCTCGAGGCCCCCTATATCCCATCATGCCTGGCGCTAGATACGCAGATCTCGTTTGCCACTTCTGCTACAAGGTTGTTCTACTGGCTCAGGTCGTATAAGCTTCTTTATTATTACTGTTATTTACTGTTATTTTCCTGTAAAAATTACTGTATTGTAGTAGAATTAGTCATTAGTTAGAGTTTATTCATTGTAGTTAGTTTTTTCCTCTAAATAGTTTTCCCTTCCTAAGAAACTCGTTTAAATTAGAGAGTTTCCCCTCCCTCCTTCTCTCCCTTTTCTACATAAAGGTTTTTTCAGTTTGAGTTAGAGGTATAACCTGTAGTGTTAGTGATGAGTTTGTTTTTCCCTTTGGTAGTAGTAGTACTTGTGTGGGTTGTGGTAACTGTAGGGTATTAATATTTTTCATCGGTTACCTTAACTGAAAACTTGTCCTTGGTTTTCTTCCAAAACTGTCCGGATTCAAGAAGTGTGACTCATGCTGTCAGAAGATGTCTCTGACAGATGGTCACATTTTTGTGTTTATTGTCTGGGCACTGTGCACTTGCAGGACTCTTGCTCCATCTGTCATGCCTTCAGTCCAAGAGTCCTGCAGGAGTGCAAAAATAAATTGATTCTGAGGGGTCTGCTTAAACCCCAAGATTCACCGTCGAAGTCTCAGCCGGTGAAATCTTTCAGGCCACCTAAACTGTCGGCTCCCAGTTCAGAGCCGTCATTGGGTGAAGCCACACAATCCATTTTGGCTCCAGCTGGAACCGATGTCCCTCCCTCCCAGTCAGCTCCGACACGGTCTTCGGAACTGGCTGAGAGTCGAAAGAGATCAAGGTCTCCTTCTTTGGAGTCGATATGTTCGGCTCCAAAGTTGCCCCTGCTCCAATCGGACCATAGTCACCGATCATCCCACTCTTCTCGGTCCTCTAGACTTTCGGACCATGATTTGGAAAGAGTGGTCAGTAGGCTCTTGAAGTCACAGGCCCTTGCCAAAATGTTGTCAAGCCCTCCTCATCAGGAGTCGGCTCCGTCCACAGCTACTGATATTCCCCCTCCGACTCTTCCTTTGAGCTCAGAGCCGGAGTTCGTTGGGGTTCGAGTCGTGGAACCGTTGGAGCCGATACCCTCCCTTTTGGTTCCTTCATCGGCTCCGATCCCTTCCATGGTACTTTCCCTGGAGGGATCTGGGCACTGAGACTCCCTCGTCGGCTCTGAGGGGGCGAGTGGCATCGGACCCTTGTCTGACCCTGCTCTCCCTCGGGGCTTCGGCGCAGGTGAGCTCGGCTCCCACATATGCCTCGGAGCTGTCTCCCTCGGTGCAGGGAGGGCTTTTGGTTTCGTCAGAGCCTGAGCCTTCTCTGCTTCCGGGCAGGGACACCTTCGAGGTGATGAGGAGTGTGCTGGCCCCTGAGTCAGTCCCGCGATTGACCCCATCAGCTCCTCCCCCTAGGGTGCCTGCGTCAGCCTCTGCCCCTCTTCCAGACCCTAAGCGTGGGGATCCAGTGCTCCAGGACACCCCCTTGGGTGTATCCTCCTCTTCCAAGGCCTCCCCTGATCTTTCAGAGGAGCCATCTCGCAAGAGAAAATGCAAGAGGAAGCATGTTGACTCCCCCGAGTCTATTACATCAGATACCGACTTAGAGGAGTCGGAAGGGTCCCCAAGATCCCCCTGTGAAGATGTCTCCTTCTCAGACATCTTTGAGATGCTTAGGCAGAGGGGAAACTGGACTACCCTAAGCCCTTCCGAGGATGAGTCGGTATTCCTGGATGCGTTTGGATCCCGAACTTCCACCCCCTGGGTGTCTCCGCCTTTCGATCCACTGATGTCTGTGGTGGCTCGAAAGGCGTGGACGGCTCCAGACACAGTGGAACCGACCCCTAGAAGACCTGCAAAATTCATTACTGCCCCGCAGGACAAACAGTTCTTGACCAAGGGTGTCCCCGTTGATGCCATGGTGGTAGCAGCGGCCACAAAGAAGGAGTTGGCTGAAACTTCTTCATCTGTCCATCCCCCTAATAAGGAGACCAGGACGATGGACAGATATGGGAAGCGGATGTTCTCTTCAGTGACCTTTTCCATGCAGTCCCTGAATTACCTGTGCCACTTTACCCGTCTTCAGAGGGATCTCCAGAAAGAGCTTGGAGATACCCTCCAAGATCCATCAGCTGAGGGGGCCCAGGCTAAGGCAGCCTCCCAGCTGGCGACTCTTAATTCTGTGGTAAACTCCTCCATGAAGCTCATTTCATATGCAACCAATGGAGCGAGTAGAGCCGCAGGCACAGGCGTGGCCCTAAGGAGGTACGCTTGGATGCGGCTATGTAGCTTTGCGGAACCTTTCAGAGCGTCTTTCACCAACACCCCCTTTGATGGTTCCTCTCTCTTTGGATCACAGGTGAAAGATACGCTTACCAGGTGTGAGCAGGAAGGCAAGACTCTCTCTTCTGTAGGAGTCCGTTTTTCCACTCCTTCCAGACCATATTCTAAGGGTCAGAAGAGTGGGAAGATGTGGTTCCGGAAATCCCAAGGAGCTTTGCCGGACACACATGGTGAGTTTCCCTCCGGGGCAGAGGAGGGAACAATAACAGACGCCGCCCTCATGGCAGAGGGGATCCGCAAAACCAGGGCAGCAGAGAATCCTTCTCTGACAAGCCCTTCCAGCATCCCTGAAGGGTTGCCCGGCTGCTCACCTCTGGAGGCAGTAGGGGGAAGACTATCACTGTACCCAGGAGCCTGACGAGACATAACACAAGACAAATGGGTACAGTCTGTCATGTCTGGAGGCTACAGAATCCCCTTCGTTCGCACCCCCTTAAAGTCATACAAGTCCCTTCCAGATGTTCCACCCAATCTAAGAGACCAAGCAGTGCTAGAAGTCTCAAAACTGCTAAGAAAAAGGGCCATCCAGCAAGTCCCAGCAGACCAACAAGGATCCGGAATTTACTCAAGGTTCTTTTTGGTACCAAAAAAGACAGGGGACTGGAGACCCATTTTGGATCTCAGCAGACTAAGCAAGTCTGTACAAAGAACAAAATTCCGGATGGTCACGCTTCAGTCCATTTTACCCTTTCTGGGTCAGGACAATTGGATGTGCTCCATAGATCTTCAGGATGCGTACTACCACATAAAAATAGACAGACGCTTCCGAAGATTCCTTCGCTTCCGGCTGGGAGCCAGCCATTATCAGTTCAGAGCTCTGCCCTTTGGTCTCACCACAGCCCCCCAGGGTGTTTACCAAATAGTTACCGCTCATCTGAGAAGGCAAGGATTCCAGGTGTTTCCATATCTCGATGACTAGCTCCTCACTGCTACCACCAGACATCACCTTCTGCGAGCCAGAGACTGCACCATCGACATTTGCTCCAGGCTAGATATCACAATAAATTTCAAAAAGTCTGCATTGTTGCCCTGCCAATCTATCACCTTTATAGGCACAAATTTAAACACCAAAGACATGTTAGCGAGCTTCCCACCAGACAGGGTTTCAGTGATTCATCAGCATGTCAAGGTTTTATTAGCATGCAAAAGGATTCAAGCCAGGTTTGCCCTTCAAACGCTAGTTCTCATGGCAGCAGCTATCGTACTTGTTCCCCTAGCTCGTTTTCACATCAGGATTCTCCAATGGCTTCTTTTCACCCAATGGTCCTTCCAGCAACTTCCCATGTCTTACACGATTATGATCACTCAGGCATGCAAGAAACACCTTGCGTGGTGGATGGTCTCCACATCAGTGCTCCACGGCAGACCATTTGTTCTTCCCCCTCCAGTGGCTACAGTGACCACGGACACCTCTCTGATCGGGTGGGGGGGGGGGCATTATCAGGGCAGAACAGTCCAAGGCACCTGGCAACCTCACGAGTATCATCTGCACATAAATGTCTTGGAGATGAGGGCCGTGCTCTTAGCGTTGCAGGCTCTTCAGGACTCTCTTCCTACCGGGACCATTGCAGTCCAAATGGACAATATGTCTGTAGTGTGGTACATCAACAAGCAGGGCGGAACCAGGTCCTACACCCTATGTCGAGAAGCACTCAGACTCTGGCAGTGGGCGATCTCTTCCCAGCGGTTTCTGATTGCAACGCACATCCCTGGGAAGTCCAACGTTATAGCAGACTGAGCAGAGCAATTCTCATGCCTCACGAATGGTCTCTGAACCACGTGGTTGCGGACCAAATCTTCTGCAGATGGGGCCAACCTTGCTGCGACCTTTTTGCAACTCCCCTCAACAACAAGTGCAGCAATTTCTTCTCCCTCCTTCCACTTCCCGGGCATCCTCCCAGAGATGCTCTAGTCCACGATTGGCTCCAGGGACTTCTTTATGCATTTCCTCTTTTCCCCCTCATACCGAAATTGATTCAGAAGGCTGCCATTTCGGGTTGCAAAATGATCCTCATTGCTCCTTACTGGCCTCGACAAATATGGTTTCCATTCCTGCATTCCTATCTTCTCGAACAGCCCTGGACTCTGGACCTAGTTCCAGACCTCCTGATTCATCAATCGGGCGAGCTGCACCAATCTCTGCACACTCTCCAGCTCACGGCTTGGTTGCTCCACTTCCAACCGTAGCTAGGCTCCCAGATATTTCCCCATCTGTGAGAGAAATCCTTTTGTCATCACACAAGTCTATGATCAGAAAAACTTACGCTAGTAAGTGGAAACGTTTTTCTTCCTAGGCAGAGGCAAAAAGCATAGAGCCCTTTTCAGCCCCAGTGCACTCCATTTTGGAATTTCTAGCAGAACTCTTCCATGCTGGTTCTGCTTCAGCTACAATTAGAGTCCAGTTAGCAGCAATTTCAAATTTTCACATTGGCCTGTCAGAAAACAATATCATGTCCCATAAGCTGTGTAAAGCCTTTCTAAAAGGAACCACTCTGCTCAGGCCCCCAGTGAGAGATCCTCCACCACCGTGGGATTTAAACTTGATTTTAACTTCGCTGATTTTGCCCCCTTTCAAACCTGCAGCTTCTTGTTCGCTGAAGTTCTTATCTTGGAAAACCCTCTTCCTGGTAGCTATTACTTCAGCCAGAAGAGTTTCGGAACTGCAGGCTCTTTCTGTCCGTCCCCCATACCTCGTGTTCCACAATGACAGGGTTGCTCTTAGGACTAATCTGTCCTTCCTTCCTAAGGTCTCTTCAGAGAGTAACTTGAATCAGTCCATAGACCTTCCTGTGTTTTTCCCTAACCACTCCAACAGGGTGGAATACAAGTTGCATCAGTTAGATGTTCACAGGCAGCTACGCTTTTGTTTGCACAGAACCAAGGACATTAGAAAATCAGATCAACTTTTCCTGTCTTATGCAGTAGGTAAACAAGGTCTTCCGGTCTCCAAGGTAACCTTATCCAGGTGGTTGACTTCTATCATCACATTCATATATCGACTGAGGAATAAAGAATTGCCAGTTAAACCAAAAGGTCACTCCACCAGAGCTTTAGCTACTTCGGTGTCCTTTCAGGCTAGGTTGCCCATGGAATCTATTTGTGCTGCGGCTACATGTGCCAACCCACATACTTTCATTTCGCATTACAAGTTGGATTTGGTTTCCAGGAGCAGAGCTGACTTTGGTTCCACTGTTCTGAAGAGTCTTTTCCGATGAGCCACCCAGGTTTTTAGGTGCTAGGGACACTGTCCCAACCAGCAAGAATAGAAGGCGAGATAGACAACTTAACATAAAGAGGTTATGTACCTACCATAACGTTCCATGTTAGTTGTCTTCTTCTCACCTTTCTTGCGTCCCACCCTCCATCCCCCTATCCTAGTGGACCGAGAAGAGTTCTTCTTGATTTTTCACCGGCTGAGTCTTCTCTGGTTATTCCTGCGCCAGGCATCATGGGATATAGGGGGGCCTCGAGCTAGTAAGCAGCTCTCGAGCTTTTGAAGATGGCCGAGTCGGAGCCGAGGATTGGCTCCGTACCCAACCAGCAAGAAAGAAGGCGAGAAGAAGAAAACTAACATGGAACGTTATGGTAGGTACATAACTTCTTTTTCTTCTCTACAGACACATCCACTTCCTCCACCCTTCTACCCGTCAAACCCTGGCATCTACTTTCTTGCTCCCCACCCTAATGTATGGTGCACCCCTGTTCACAAACATACACATCAGCTTACGAAACAAACTTGAATCCTGCTACCACAAAATCTGCAAATTTGCAACCAATTCTAAATACTCTTCCCACCACTGCCACTCCCTCCTCACCCTCAATTGGCTTGAACTTCCCAACTACCTTAGTTACCTACAACTCATCACTGCCCACAAACTTCTCTACAAACCTGCAAACTTCCCTTCTCTGGCTACATCCTTAAAACCCTATATACCCAATCGCCAACTCAGATCCACAAACCAAAATCTCCTTCAAATCCATAAACCATCTCATCCTCCTGGCCAGCTACTTCTCTCCTACTCCATAGCCAAAAAATGGAACCCCCCCCCCCTTCGCAGCCTTCCCCAGCATGACAATTTAAAAACCCAGCTACTATCTCCTCTATCATCCGAATGGATTTGCCCATGCCACACTCCAACTTAATCCCCTTTCCACCCTCTCTCTTTCTGCACAACTCCTTAAGATTCTCTCTGCTGCCTTGGACTGTGCATCTTCCGTGGTATTCTCCATAATCCCTTCTGTTACTCTCTCCATGCTTTATAGAACACCTATACTAAAATAAATAATAGCTATATCTCAACTGGCACATGAATTACACTCTGTATCTTATTACATCTACCTACCATTACAGGTTAGTTACTACATACTTTAAATGTTTTACTCACTTGAGCTTTTAACGTACTGTATCACACACTCTGAAATGTCTTTAACTTGTTCTGCACAGTTTCTTGTTTTGTCCCTGGTAACTTGCAATATGTAACTGAAATGTATAAAGTTTGCCCTTCTCTTTGTAACCTGCAAGTTGTAAATTCAAATGTAACTGTAATATGTTTTGGAGCTTTTCTCCCAGGGTCTCCACTGAAAATGGGCTCTTCTGGCCCAGTGGACTTCCCCGGTCATCAAACTTAAATAAAATAAATAAAATTTAGTGCAGCTGGATCATTCAGTGCTAGACGTTTCTTCTGCCCCTTCCTCTGTAAACATTCGAGAGGGATGGCATAGAGGCTTCTGTCTTCTGAGACATCTGTCTGATTTTCCAGATAAGATTGCGGAGGCCTGGGAGATGTTTGCAGAGATTATTACCCATGGTCTCCTTTGTGGGACGCTTTTAAGTGCTTCCTGGGTATGAAGTTGTGCTCCCAGGTCACTGGCAAAAGAAGGGAGTTGCTATGTGAGGAGATGCAGTACATAATCAACAGAGATGGGAGGTGTGGTCTAACCTTCCTGAGGTTTATATTTCCAACTGATTTCTCTAGAATCGAGGGTGAACCACATGGTTTGCGAATGTCTGTTAGGTTAGGCATCACGCTTGTATACCCATTTGCAACAGGGATGGGGAAGACTGTAGGAGGACGATTGCTTTTACTAGCCTTCTTTTCAGGCACAAGTGAGAATAACAATCCGGATATGTAGAGTTTTTTTCTTGTCCTCCATGTCAGAGTTCAGATGCTTTTGGATCTGAAGATAAAACTCCTTCCTGAGCAGTTCAAATGTTTTCCATCAAAAGTTGAAATACTGACTAGAATGGGAAAGTTATAGGGTGGATAATGGGACCAGTCTCCTCAATGAACCCAATTCAGCGACTGAGATCTACTCTTGTAGTGTTGTCCTAGTTTGTTTATCTGAAAGGTGAGGAGGAGGGAATGACAATAACTGAGTCATCATGATATGAGAATTTCCTTGTGGAACTGACTGCAACTTTTTACTAAATACAATAATTACTGGCCTCAAACAGATCCCCTATGCAGCCCGACGGAAGAAACTCCAGCTGTACTCAGTTGCATACCGCTTACTTAGAGGTGATTTCTGCCTGACATACAAGGCCATGACCAACCCAGAATTGATGGACATGCTCCACCTAAAAAAAATCAAATCCCCGAGAGCCACACGCTCTAGGGATCTAAACCTCAGCACAACGATAAATAGGACGTGCTGGAGGGATAGATTCCTGTCCAAGAGACTCCCCATGCTTTGGAACAGGATTCCAGTCTACATTAGGCAGAACCCCTCACTAACACGCTTCAAGAGAAACCTTGAGTGGATGGGAAACAGAAAATTTACCCCGGGGATCACTGCAGTGGCTCTGCTGGACAGAGGCACAGGGAACTAATGGCTCTGCTAGACAGAGGCACAGGGAACTAATCTAAGGGGGTGGCAAAAGCCAAGACATTCTGGCTAGGCATATAGATGCCCTTGGGCAGATCGCCTGGTACTTACCTATGAACCTATAATAGGAAGTGCTAAAATCCTTTTTTTTTTTTTTTTTTTTCCAGCCTGAATGAGTTTGAAAAGGTTATAAAAGGTCTGACACATTGTAAAGAGTCTGACCCAGACAGGTTTACTTCCGGATTTGTTCAGCATGCTTCTTTCACTAGCTCTAACCCTTTTCTTGTTCATAGAAGTTTACTAGGCTAACAGTTCCAGAACCCTTACAAGCCTAGCCATATTTATCCCGAGTTGCCCCAGTTGTCACTGGTTAGGTGAATGAAGTTCACAGAGGTAAGGGTCTGTGGTAGTTAGTACTGACTTTCACTGTCTAGGCGGGACATGGGCACCATCCCAGGAGTGAATTTGTGTCACCCATCCATTGATCTAGGTTGCATTTGAAGAGGGTAAGTGAGGGTCTCTCTTTCACATGAATTTAAAGCTTGTTCCAGAGTAGTGGCAGCCTTTGGGAGATGCATCTGTCTTTCAAGCATGACCTGTTCATGTCAGGGGCTAGGTTAAGATCCATGGAGTAAGTGACCCTTGTGTATTTTTTTTATGAATGTGTAGCATTTCCATTAGGGCCGGGTCAGAGACTGCCCTATAAGCCAGGCACAGGTCACCCCTTAGCAACCTATAGGAGACCGTATACAGTGACAGGGCTTTCAGTCTTTCTGTGTAACACTTATTTTGTGTACCCTGTAATTTCTTGGTGAGAAACCTCTGTGGTCTTTCCAATTGTTGCAGGTGTCTGGTGAGGTACATGCAAAAGTTAGCATTGTACTCCATTACTGGTCTGATGAGGGCCAAGTATAATGGAATTATAGCATCCTTAAATCTAGATGAGGTGCCTTTATTTACAAGATGTGCTGCATAGGATTTCCCTACTTCTCTGGATACTTGGTGGTCAGAGTTCACATTGCTATTAACCTGAGTACCCAGATCACATACCACTGGGTCTGCACTTAGGGGAATGCTGTCTGCGGTGTAGTTAGCAGGGGTGTCAGTTTTCCAAAAGGGAAAAATAATATTTTTTTTTTTTGCATTTAGTTTAATCCATGGCTTTGGCACCAGTCACTTGTCTGCGTTAACCCTGTCTGCAGTATATTAACATCGTTGAGGGACTTAGTTATTGCTCCCAATTTGCAATCATCATTGAACTTGGTCAGCCTCAGGCCGTCCAAATTTACCAGGACTTCTGAGAAATAAATTCCAAACAGTAAGGAGCCCAGCACAGAACCCCACCAGTGGTGACTGGTATTTTGCTAGAGGTGAAGTCATCCACTTTAACAGTTTATGTCCTATCAGTGAGCCATTTGGCTACCCATCTTGTAATTAGGGGCTAATTCCCAAACAGGAGAGTTTCTCTATAATACCAGAGTGGGGGATTGTATCAAATGCTATGGCTAGGTCAAGCTAGGCACCGTCTTTCCCTCGTCCAGGGCCTTGGTGACTTTCTTAAAAAAGTCAACCATGTTTAACAGGCATGATCTGCCTTTAATGAATCCGAACTAGGTTGGGTCCAGAGTTTGTCCTTGTTAATAAGGTCAGTAATGATTTTTGCATGGCCTTGCAGACAAAGCTAGTCAGGTTTATGGGTCTGTAATTCCCAGTGTCGGTTGATGGTCCCCGTTTGTGCAGAGGGATTACTATTGATGTCCTCCATGTCAGGTTTATGGGTCTGTAATTCCCAGTGTCGGTTGATGGTCCCCGTTTGTGCAGAGGGATTACTGTTGATGTCCTCCATGTCAGGTTTATGGGTCTGTAATTCCCAGTGTCGGTTGATGGTCCCCGTTTGTGCAGAGGGATTACTGTTGATGTCCTCCATGTCAGGTTTATGGGTCTGTAATTCCAAGTGTCGGTTGATGGTCCCCGTTTGTGCAGAGGGATTACTGTTGATGTCCTCCATGTCAGGTTTATGGGTCTGTAATTCCCAGCGTCGGTTGATGGCCCCCGTTTGTGCAGAGGGATGACTGTTGATGTCCTCCATGTCAGGTTTATGGGTCTGTAATTCCCAGTGTCGGTTGATGGTCCCCGTTTGTGCAGAGGGATTACTGTTGATGTCCTCCATGTCAGGTTTATGGGTCTGTAATTCCCAGTGTCGGTTGATGGTCCCCGTTTGTGCAGAGGGATTACTGTTGATGTCCTCCATTCCACCGGAACACAGCCAGTTCAAAAGCTGTAGTTAAAGGGATCCAAATGAGTTTGCTAGGTCATGTTTTAAGTTGTTTAAAAGGCAACATGAGATATCTGGTCCCACTGATGCCATGTCTTTGGCCTTGGAGATCGCTGAGATGACCTGCTGTCTTGAGATAATAGCCTGAGGAATGGTAGCAGGTATACGTTGAGGAATGACTGAAGGGGAGAGGGTGGTGAAGTTTGCTCCAAATCTGTCAGCTAGCAGGTTAGCTATTACCTCCAGTTGAGTATGGATGGTGCCCGGTACAACCAGTTCACTGCATAGCTGGGTATTCCCTTTTAGATTTCAAACTTAGTTAAAGAATGCCTTGTGATTATCCTTAGCTAGGGAGGCTATTTTTCCTTCATAATTAGCTTTGGAGGACATCACAAGATCTCTAATTTGTTTTACTAGAGAGGGGTTTCTTCCTCTGCCAAGCCAGTTCCCTCTTGTTGGACGTTAGTTTCTTTCTTTCTTTTGTTATATAGCCTGTTTGTACTAGGGGTTCACCAGGATGGCTTGTTTTTCGGCAAGACCTGGTTTTAATCCAGTCAGTATAGCTGGTTCTATATAACTGCTTAAGTGGTTACACAGGGCATTGGTGCACACCTCTGCATAGGAGTCCATGTTATCTGCATTCAAGGGGCTTTAAAATGTCTTATACCATCACTTAGTAGAAGGTAGTTTGCGTTTGAAAAATTCTTGACCATTTTTGAGCTTGATGGGGTATCTGGCCTTATAATTACATTGAATGTGACTGAGATATTGTTCGATCTTACCCGGAAGGACATCACATGCAGGGGGCTGCAATGTTCTCCCATGTTAGTGAGTACTATGTCCAGGACATTTGAGCCCCTTGTTAGGTGTGCTGACTAGCTGCTCCAGATCATTTGCATTGACAAAGTCCAAGAACCTCTAAGCCAGGATGTTTGTGGTCATGTATGTTTCCCAGTGGATCGTAGGATAATTAAAATCACCCATGAGTAAGGTGTTGGGCTGTATGGCAAGTGACTCCAGTAAGTCCAGGTATGTGGCATGCTTTTCCTGTTTCATGGTGTGGGACCTATTGCCTATTGTTAACTATGATATGGTAGGGAGCTTTGCCTGTAGTTAATTGGACATGGAGTAGCTCAAGAGAGTCATACTGTTTGACCAGTCTCAAGGTGTTCTTATCCTTAATGAAGACAGATACACCACTTCCTTTGGTTCTTTCATGCTCAGTTTGTGGTCTGAACATATGGAAGGCATTGTAGCCCTGCGTGACTGAGGTGCTTTCTGTGCCTTTGAACCATGTCTCGGTGACTGCACAGACATCAGCATCTTCCAAAGTGAGGAGTGCTTCCAGAGAGTGCAGACTCCTAGCAGTAAGCAGCAGTAACTTGAGTTTATCTAGAGAGGATTTCGGTATATTGGGAAGTTGGTTATTTCGACACTACCTAAAAAAAGGCACAATAGCGTGAATAATGCATTTGTCAGTATCTGAAAGACTAGAGGAGACAGGTGCAGACCATTTCTGGCAAAGCAGTGTGGCCTCAACCATGCCTTCCCAGGCTGACACGTATTGGATCCTCTTGGACTGATACCAGAAGCTAAGGTAATTATTAAAGTCAGCCATGTTTTGTTTGTGCTGTGGCATCATAGGTTCATAGATTAGTACTAGACTAACTGCCCTTGTGGGTCATATTAAGCCTAGCCAATTGCCCCATATGAGAGTCAAACCCTGCACCTTGTGCCTGTAAGGTAAACACCTTGACCATTATGTCAACCTCCCATCATCCTTGGAGAAGGTAGAATGCTGCTTAAGGCTAGTCTTATACCTGCCTGTGACACATAATCTGAGAGCTCCGTCATGTCCGTCTTCATATTGTCAAGTGAGGTACATTTGAAATCATTCACCCCCACATGGACTATGACCGAGTCATACCAGTACTTGCGGTTAAATGATTTGAGTGCTTGAGTGACTTGACGGATCCTGGCACCTGACACGCAGCTAACCATATCCCACTAATTATCCAGCCAGTTCTTAGGATCATAGGCGGTTACTAGGCTATCCACCCAGACGTCATTTGAAGCCTAGTCCCAATGTAATACCATAGAAACTGTTGTCAATACCCGGGAGCTATCTTTGGAAAGAATTTACTGTGCCCCATCCACTCGTCCGGGTTACTTTTGAACAGTGTCATAGAAGTGATTTACTTCACATGAACTGGCAGCCTATTCCAAAGATGTGGCAGTCGGGAGACAAATCTGTCCCTCCAGCACATCTTATTCAAGTCACAGGCCATCTTCAGGTCCCTGGAATGGGTAGCTGTAGTCCTGCTTGATTTAAGGATGTGCAGCAGATTCATTAGGTTTGGGTCAGAGATTGCTCTGTAAGCCAGGCAAAAGTCTCCCCTAAGAAGTCTATATGATACTGAGTATAGTGACAGGGACTTTAGTCGGTCTGTGTAAGGCACGTGCTAGAGTCCCTTGATGATCTTAGTTAAAAACCTCTGAGGTCTCACCAGTTGCTACAGGTGCTTTGTACAGTGCATGCCAAAAGGGGCACTTTACTCAATTATGGGCCTGATTAGTGGCAAGTATAGAGGGGAACATCAGTATGTCTCAATGGAGTCATCTATGACCAGTACATTAGGTTTTGTTGTGTTATGCCTTATGGACTTATTTGTGAGACATTGGTGTGTGTGTGTGTGTGTGTGTGTGTTGTGGTTGTTTTTTTGTATTGTTATGTGTGTAAGTGGTTTCCATTTGGAGGGCCTCTGTTCTTTTGGTATGTTACTAGTGAGTCCCTCCACATATATGGCTGTATATGTGTCATGTCATTATTATTTAGTGTAGGAAGTGTATGCATGTGTGTGTGTGCGTGCGCACATGCTGCTATATGTTGTGTTGTGGTTGTTTTTTGCATTATGTGTGTAACTGGTTTCCATTTGGGAGGCCTCTGTTCTTTTGGTAAGTTACTAGTGAGTACTTCGCATATATGGCTGTATGTGCACATCATTATTTAGTATGGGAAGTGTGTGGGCTAACAGCCTGTTTGGCATTCCATTGTCCTAATGTGAGAGTCTTGCCTCCAATTTCCTAACTACATCTCTCACATAAAGTATTTGTTTGTTTCAGGAGAAAGTGCTTGTCTGTATGTGTTACACAATTGCCACATTGCCTCAGGAAGCCCATGTCTATCAGGCTGGCCAGAGAGATGATAGGAAACTGCCAGTCCATAATAGCAGGCTTTTACTATATGTTTCATTAGGGAAGGAATGTGTTAATTTGACAGACTATGCTGGTAGTGCAGAGACTACAAGAGGGACCTATACCTTATGTAGGCGAAAGTTAATCAAAATAACACTGCTCAGTGCACAATTGAGTTCCTCCTAGAGCAGCAGAAATGCTTGGAAGGGTTTCACTGACAGCTCTTTAGGGAAGACTTGAGCTGCTAGGCATTTGCATCTATACTGAGCTCTGCTAACCGATGTGCGGCTTAAATATGAGCAAAGAGAAATGAGTTTTAAGCTAACTACCAATCAGGAGAGCACACAATAAGACTGCCAACAGCAATCAGCTACTCAGACAGGTTAGATCAGCATACGTCCGCAACAAGGGTACAGAAAAACTCCTTAATGTAGAAATAGCTGGTTTGGAGCCCGAGTGTAACAAGATGACACAAACTACCGGTAACAGCCCTACAACTAACAGAGACAGTGTAATACAGTGCAGTTAGCTTTAAAGCAGCAGCAGACAGTACATTTTTTAAACTGCTAAGGTACAGTTACAGTATGTAAGAGAAGTGCAAAAAAATATGTGGAACCCTTTTGTGTGCTTCCCAGCTCAGATAGACCAGGTAAACACCTACTGCCACTAGATAAATATTCCCAGTCCTCATAATGTAAAAGCACAGTAAAGGAGTGTCCGGAGTGAAATGCTACTACAAACAAACTTAAAGATATGGATACAGTAGCGTACTTTAAACAGCTTATAGGTTCATAGGTAGGTACTAGGCTATTGGCCCTAGAGCCTGTACAAGCCTAGCCAAAAAGGTACCCTGGATTTCGTCACCCAAGAAAATTATTTTCCTGTGCCCCTGTCAAGCAGAACCACAGAAGTGATCCCTGGGGTGAATTTCCCATTTCCCATCCAATCATCAAGATTTTTCTTGAAGAGTGCTAATGAGGAGCTCTGTTTGACATAGATAGGTAGTCTGTTCCAGAGTATGGGAAGTCTCTGGGACAGGAATCTATCCCTCCAGCATGTTCTGTTTATTGTGGTGACAAGGTTTAGGTCCCTAGAGCATGTAGCTTGGAGAGATTGGGATTTCTTTAAGTGGAGCATGTCCAACAGCTCTGGGTTTGACATAGCTTTGTAAAGCTATATAAAAAAAATTATAAAAGTGTGATTATTCAATAAAAGTACTTTGCTTTGTATAAATGAGCCAAGAGCCACTCAACTGTACATAATTATAAAGACAGTAAAATAAGATAAGCTGATGAGCCCTCCAGCTAGTGAAACTATATGCAGAAATCTGAAGTGTTTCCCCAGTATAAACAGACCGGGCTATCTTCCAATGTACTAAATGGAAAATCTACTGACCTCTTGATGTAAAAACAAGTGCTTGATAGAGTGTAAAAAGGTTTGCCTTTAAAATGTCGCAACATACTTGTGCGATTGTTTACTTACTCGACTTGAAATGTCGGAAACAGCAATGTTGAATGCTCTGAATTGCGAGCCTGCTACTTAAAGAAAGTCGACATTAGCAAAACTACCTGCACTTCTGGATTTCTTCAAATGTTTTATGGGGGCAAGCCCCCCTGCACCCCTCACACCCCCTGCTACTTATATGTACAAACTCCGAGATTTCACTACAATGAGGAAAAGGATACATTTCTTGATCCCCACTAAAGTGCAGTCTCCACTCAAAATGCTGAATTCACAACAGCGAATGCACACTAGCATTCACTGTTGTGGGTTTGGCTTTTTTTTTTTTCACTCGTACATATTTTTGAAAAGTTACTTTCGCACATAGTGTATCGCACAAGTCAGCCATGATATTTTAAAGGTAAACCTGTAAAAATATACTACTTTATCCAGCAGCTAACTAGATAATGATTTCAGAGCAAGTAAATCTGTCGAACAGACACTGAGAGGCAAAATGCACTTTTTCAATACTGGTACAAGGAAAGACACATATTTCAGGATATCGACAGCAGTGCAGAAAGGAGCCTGACACGTAATTGGATCAAGCTAGGGCTGATTTGGCAAAGCAGTGTGGCCTCAAATCCGCCATGCCTTCCCAGGCTGACATACGTATTAGATCCTCTTGGACTGATACCAGAAGCTAAGGTAATTATTAAAGTCAGCCATGTTTTGTTTGTGCTGTGGCATCATAGGTTCATAGATTAGTACTAGACTAACTGCCCTTGTGGGTCATATTAAGCCTAGCCAATTGCCCCATATGAGAGTCAAACCCTGCACCTTGTGCCTGTAAGGTAAACACCTTGACCATTATGTCAACCTCCCATCATCCTTGGAGAAGGTAGAATGCTGCTTAAGGCTAGTCTTATACCTGCCTGTGACACATAATCTGAGAGCTCCGTCATGTCCGTCTTCATATTGTCAAGTGAGGTACATTTGAAATCATTCACCCCACATGGACTATGACCGAGTCATACCAGTACTTGCGTTAAATGATTTGAGTGCTTGAGTGACTTGACGGATCCTGGCACCTGACACGCAGCTAACCATATCCCACTAATTATCCAGCCAGTTCTTAGGATCATAGGCGGTTACTAGGCTATCCACCCAGGCGTCATTTGAAGCCTAGTCCCAATGTAATACCATAGAAACTGTTGTCAATACCGGAGCTATCTTTGGAAAGAATTTACTGTGCCCCATCCACTCGTCCGGTTACTTTTGAACAGTGTCATAGAAGTGATTTACTTCACATGAACTGGCAGCCTATTCCAAAGATGTGGCAGTCGGGAGACAAATCTGTCCCTCCAGCACATCTTATTCAAGTCACAGGCCATCTTCAGGTCCCTGAATGGGTAGCTGTAGTCCTGCTTGATTTAAGGATGTGCAGCAGATTCATTAGGTTTGGGTCAGAGATTGCTCTGTAAGCCAGGCAAAAGTCTCCTAAGAAGTCTATATGATACTGAGTATAGTGACAGGGACTTTAGTCGGTCTGTGTAAGGCACGTGCTAGAGTCCCTTGATGATCTTAGTTAAAAACCTCTGAGGTCTCACCAGTTGCTACAGGTGCTTTGTACAGTGCATGCCAAAAGGGCACTTTACTCAATTATGGGCCTGATTAGTGGCAAGTATAGAGAACATCAGTATGTCTCAATGGAGTCATCTATGACCAGTACATTAGGTTTTGTTGTGTTATGCCTTATGGACTTATTTGTGAGACATTGGTGTGTGTGTGTGTGTGTGTGTGTGTTGTGGTTGTTTTTTTGTATTGTTATGTGTGTAAGTGGTTTCCATTTGGAGGGCCTCTGTTCTTTTGGTATGTTACTAGTGAGTCCCTCCACATATATGGCTGTATATGTGTCATGTCATTATTATTTAGTGTAGGAAGTGTATGCATGTGTGTGTGTGTGCGTGCGCACATGCTGCTATATGTTGTGTTGTGGTTGTTTTTTGCATTATGTGTGTAACTGGTTTCCATTTGGGAGGCCTCTGTTCTTTTGGTAAGTTACTAGTGAGTACTTCGCATATATGGCTGTATGTGCACATCATTATTTAGTATGGGAAGTGTGTGGGCTAACAGCCTGTTTGGCATTCCATTGTCCTAATGTGAGAGTCTTGCCTCCAATTTCCTAACTACATCTCTCACATAAAGTATTTGTTTGTTTCAGGAGAAAGTGCTTGTCTGTATGTGTTACACAATTGCCACATTGCCTCAGGAAGCCCATGTCTATCAGGCTGGCCAGAGAGATGATAGGAAACTGCCAGTCCATAATAGCAGGCTTTTACTATATGTTTCATTAGGGAAGGAATGTGTTAATTTGACAGACTATGCTGGTAGTGCAGAGACTACAAGAGGACCTATACAGTATGTAGGCAAAAGTTAATCAGAATAACCCGGCACAGTGCACAATTGAGTTCCTCCTAGAGCAGCAGAAATGCTTGGAAGGGTTTCACTGACAGCTCTTTAGGGAAGACTTGAGCTGCTAGGCATTTGCATCTATACTGAGCTCTGCTAACGATGTGCGGCTTAAATATGAGCAAAGAGAAATGAGTTTTAAGCTAACTACCAATCAGGAGAGCACACAATAAGACTGCCAACAGCAATCAGCTACTCAGACAGGTTAGATCAGCATCGTCCAACAAGGGTACAGAAAACTCCTTAATGTAGAAATAGCTGGTTTGGAGCCGAGTGTAACAAGATGACACAAACTACCGGTAACAGCCCTACAACTAACAGAGACAGTGTAATACAGTGCAGTTAGCTTTAAAGCAGCAGCAGACAGTACATTTTTTAAACTGCTAAGGTACAGTTACAGTATGTAAGAGAAGTGCAAAAAAATATGTGGAACCCTTTTGTGTGCTTCCCAGCTCAGATAGACCAGGTAAACACCTACTGCCACTAGATAAATATTCCCAGTCCTCATAATGTAAAAGCACAGTAAAGGAGTGTCCGGTGAAATGCTACTACAAACAAACTTAAAGATATGGATACAGTAGCGTACTTTAAACAGCTTATAGGTTCATAGGTAGGTACTAGGCTATTGGCCCTAGAGCCTGTACAAGCCTAGCCAAAAAGGTACCCTGGATTTCGTCACCCAAGAAAATTATTTTCCTGTGCCCCTGTCAAGCAGAACCACAGAAGTGATCCCTGGGGTGAATTTCCCATTTCCCATCCAATCATCAAGATTTTTCTTGAAGAGTGCTAATGAGGAGCTCTGTTTGACATAGATAGGTAGTCTGTTCCAGAGTATGGGAAGTCTCTGGGACAGGAATCTATCCCTCCAGCATGTTCTGTTTATTGTGGTGACAAGGTTTAGGTCCCTAGAGCATGTAGCTTGGAGAGATTGGGATTTCTTTAAGTGGAGCATGTCCAACAGCTCTGGGTTTGACATAGCTTTGTAAAGCTATATAAAAAATTATAAAGTGTGATTATTCAATAAAAGTACTTTGCTTTGTATAAATGAGCCAAGAGCCACTCAACTGTACATAATTATAAAGACAGTAAAATAAGATAAGCTGATGAGCCCTCCAGCTAGTGAAACTATATGCAGAAATCTGAAGTGTTTCCCAGTATAAACAGACCGGGCTATCTTCCAATGTACTAAATGGAAAATCTACTGACCTCTTGATGTAAAAACAAGTGCTTGATAGAGTGTAAAAAGGTTTGCCTTTAAAATGTCGCAACATACTTGTGCGATTGTTTACTTACTCGACTTGAAATGTCGGAAACAGCAATGTTGAATGCTCTGAATTGCGAGCCTGCTACTTAAAGAAAGTCGACATTAGCAAAACTACCTGCACTTCTGGATTTCTTCAAATGTTTTGCGGGGGGGGGGGGGCAAGCCCCCCTGCACCCCTCACACCCCCTGCTACTTATATGTACAAACTCCGAGATTTCACTACAATGAGGAAAAGGATACATTTCTTGATCCCCACTAAAGTGCAGTCTCCACTCAAAATGCTGAATTCACAACAGCGAATGCACACTAGCATTCACTGTTGTGGGTTTGGCTTTTTTTTTTTTCACTCGTACATATTTTTGAAAAGTTACATTCGCACATAGTGTGTCGCACAGTCAGCCATGACATTTTAAAGGTAAACCTGTAGAAATATACTACTTTATCCAACAGCTAGCTAGATTATTATTTCAGAGCAAGTAAATCTGTAGAACAGACACTGAAAGGCAAAATGCACTTTTTTTAATACTGGTACAAGGAAAGACAAATATTTCAGGATATCAACAGCAGTGCAGAAAGGGAGGAGCTTATTTAGCTCAATTTATGGTAGACGTGGGCAGCTTAAAATCACCAGGTTTAAAAATCAGATCAACATACGGGAGGGAGGGTAGGTGGGAAAAACTAGCAGGGAATTACCAGCAGTGCTTTAGTTTATGCAGGCTTGAAATCTTTTCAGAAAAAGACAAAAGACCCACAAATTCACTGTATATTTAAGTATGACTCAAGAAACAATGTAACCAATGAAAAAAACACGTGAAATGTGCAGCCTAGATAACAGTGTCTATGTCTCGCATAGAACAAAAACAGCAGGCCAAACAAATTTCTCAGAACAGAAAACAAAATGGAGCAGGTAAAAGAGAAAACAGCTCTGTCACTCACAGACAAAAAGATGTAGCTTTAGTTTCCTCACTTTAGTTTAAGCAGGCTTGAAATCTTTTCAGAAAAAGACAAAGCCCCAGAAATTCACAGTGTATTTAATCATCACTCAAGAAGCTGGACAGTCCTTTAGACTGTCATCCCATTTCATTACTAAACTGAAACTGCTTATTTTGTGTCCCATTGGCTCTGTAGAATTTGGTCCCTGATTGGTCAGTCAGCATATGCTGAGCAAGTGGGCCTGATGGGTTAGTTAGTGTATGCTGAGCAAGTGGGTTTTAATTCAAAGCTTTTTTTTTTCTTACAGGGTTAAAGCAACAAGTATAAAATCTATAAACTTTTTTCTTGGAGTTTCAGGAAGTAATCCAGAATTTTTACTCCAAGGAGACACTCTCCATTTTTTCTGTGCAGTTATACACATCTGGACCTTTAGTCTTCTTTATTGTTGCTATTGTTTTTAACTCCCTATATTGTTTTGCTTCTGAAATAAAACAGCAGCAGCCATACCTGCTTAAAGATCAGGTGCAATGAAAAACCTTACCTGGCTCACCTGTTGCACAGGTGCTACCCTCCTACATTTGCTGATGCTGTCTGAGTTCAGTTCAGAAAAGCCGCCAAACCACATGCAGGCAGTTTAAAAATATCGCCGTCATAAAATCTTGCTGTTTATTAGTACTTTTGCGAATGCCTCCTTTGACCTACATTATCATTCTGTGTGTTGTCATGATGCTAGGTCGAGGATGCTTTCAGCTGTAGCTGTGCCCGATGTGGTAAGATTATTGCAAATGTTAAGCATTAAAAACCCACACTCAGTCAGACACATATAGAAGACTAGTATTTAATCGATATAACTACAGACCTTAAATATTACCATTGTCTGGGTATTCAGCATTTGAATTTGTGTTTTTAATGTTTAATGCATGCTTGCTGGTGGAACCCACCTTAGTGATATGAGCAAAAGTGTACAAAAAACACTGACCCTGTGTTTCCATTTCTCGTACATTTTAGTGGTACTTGTTCTTTCTTAGGGGAAATGGATATGTCCGTTGCATTAATGTCACCCCCCCCCCCCAATTTCTCCTGTGCTGTCAAGAAGCTGAAACTTAACTTAGTGGCATTTTGTTGGGGGCAGAAGATGTCCTTCAAGGATGCATCTGCAGTCCTTACAAATGGGTTGTCCTGTCGTCAGGCAGCCCTTCGGTCGGCCGGATTCCAAAGTCTGGGTCTGGCCTCGGCTGGTGTCGCACTTCACCCGACGTCATAGCTGCAGTTCTTCGGGTATAAAGGCATCAGCCGACACCATCTTCCTCAGTCTTTCTTGCCGCGTGGCGCCCGAAGCAGAAGCTGTTCGCAAGTGCCGGTCGGTCAGATCCAGAGATTACTACTACCGAATACTACTTCGAAGACTTCTAAAAAGCTAAGTACCCCGTTGGGGACTCTTTCTTGCCTCAGCCGATGTCAGAAAATGTGAATAACTGTTTAACTTGTGGGAAACAAATACTTCATAAAGATTTCCACTCTTACTGCTTACCTTGTTTAGGCCCAGATCACGATGTAGCAGCTTGTCTAGCCTGTGCTTCTTTCAACCGACGGACGCTTAGGCGTCGGTCGGAGTTTGCTGAACAGTTTTTCGGCTCAGATTTTGCGTACATAATGCCGTCGGATCCTCCGACTTCTCAAGTTGTTAAGAAACGCAAAGAAAAGGACCGACACTCGCGGTCCGTGGTTTCGGCCGAAACCACGGTTAAGCAAACCGCGAGTGTCTAAGTTTCGGCCGAAACCGAGCAAACGGTTCTATCTTCAGCCGAATCCATGACTACTACCGAGGCCCCTTCTACCCTGGTTGAATCGGCCTCTGAAGTTCTACCTGCTACTGTGGTTTCACAAGAATTATCGGACACCATCCCTTTGGATGTTTCTACCCCTGCACGTGGTGCTGCTAGGCCGCCTGCAGCCATGTCTATAAAGGCCTTTGCCAGGGCTAAAGCAGCCAAAACTGCTAAGTCTGTGCCTGTTAAGCCCCCCTCTCACAGGCCCAGCTCCAGTTCCCAAATGCTTACTCTGGCAGAGGATCTCATCTCTTTAATAAGGGGATCCCAATCTCACCCAGACAGGGCCTCTCAACCTCCAGAAAAGAGACCTAGAGCAGAGCCCCTGAGCCAGTGTCCTCAGATGATTCTTCTGATGATACAGACAATACAGACCATCCAGAGGCTCCTTTTTCTACTTATGAAGATTCCGATGCTGAGGAATCGATTCCTTCTGCCTCTCCACCAGAGGAATTTTCCTTTGGGGAAACCTTACATGCCATGAGAGAGCAATTCCAATGGCAGGGACAAGATTTCTCAGATTCAAGGAAAAGGCTTAGGACCTTTTTGCATTTACCACAACATAGGCCTTTAGCTATACCTCCAGTTCTTCCTGTTGTGGATGATGCATTTAATGATGCTTGCACTGCTCCTGATACTTTACCTCCAGCCCCTGCCAAGCCCGATAGGTTTTACAGGGTCCCGGACACTCATCACCATTTATACAAGGCTCCTTTTGCAGATCCCGAGACTATCTCCCAGGGGCCTAAGGCAGTAGCCGACCTCAGTTAAAACCCTCTCCTTCTGAAAGGGAATCCAGGTCCTTAGAGATGGGGTAAAAAAGTATACACCTCTGCTACTCTCTCAGCTAGGGCATTGAACTGTCAGTTTCATATGATCCAATACCAGGAGTTTATGCTTGATCAGTTAACTAAGAAACTGTCCTCTGATGATTCTTTAGATAAGAAATATGTTCTAGAAATGGTGCATAACATTCAGCAGGTTAGTAACCATTCCTTAAAATGTGGCTATGATGCACTGGAGGCTTCCTTTAGATCAGCCATGACTGGCACAGTTATAAGAAGGCATGCATGGTTGAAAGAACAGGTCTTGCCGGATCATGTTAAAGCAAAACTACTAGATGCTCCTATGGATAAGGTCAGTTTATTTGGTTCTCCTGCTCAACAGGTACTGAAGAAAATGGAAGAGAAGGCAAAATCTGTACAAACAGTGAAAGATTTCTTACAGGTTCAGTCTCCAAGGTTTAGCAGGAACTGGCCTTCCAAAAATTGGTCCTTTCCAGACTCCTCTAAAACTCAGAGAGGCAGGAATAGGCATTCAAGAGGCAGAAATCAATCCAGAGGAGGTGCCTACAGGGGACGCCAGTGGCAAGGTAACAACCAACGAGGCACAGACACAACTACTACCACTGCAACAGGACAATCACAGTGACTTGGCTCTGGCACCGCCTACCAGGGAACAAATAGCAGCACCCTTAGGCGGAAAGTTAGCCTTATTTTCAAAAACTGGCACTATATCACAAGAGACAAGTGGATTTTGCAAACTATAGACCAAGGCTACAGGTTTCATTTCCACACTTTACCAGGAAAAAGAGGAATGCCAAACCTACCACCAAATCAAAAGACAGAAGCTCTAAAACAAATAGCTCAATTAGCAAAGATGAGAGCTGTGGAAAGGGTACCATCTATGGAACAAGGCAAGGGATTTTACTCCAGACTATTCCTGGTACCAAGAAAAGAGAAAAATTGGAGGCCTATCCTCGACCTGTCCGCTTTAAACACATTCATCATTGTTCCAAAATTCAAAATGCTGACCCTACAGCAACTACTTCCCATGCTGGGCAAGGAGTATTGGCTGGTAACTCTAGATCTCAAGGAGGCATACCTGCACGTCCCCATACGACCAAATTGCAGAAGATACCTCAGATTTCTTGCAGGATCAGAGCATTATCAATTCTCAGCATTGCCCTTTGGCTTATCTACTGCGCCCAGAGTGTTCACGAAATGCCTGGCATCAGTAATCGCTCATTGCAGGCTTCAGGGAATCCAAATATATCCATACCTGGACGACTGCCTGATACAAGCAGACAACAAAAACAAGCTAACAGAAGACTTACAAAGAGTCATTTGCTTACTACAAGCCCTGGGATACACAGTCAATATAAAAAAGTCAAGACTGATACCATCCCAAAGAATAACCTTCTTAGGTGCAGAATTGGACACAGTAAAACAGATGGCATTCCTAACTGCAGAAAAACAAGAACAACGTCCTCTCTACTTCTTGGCATTAACAAAGTAGAACAAACTAACAGCAAGGAAAGTACTGCAGGCCTTGGGCTTCATGGCATCCTGCATAATCCTGGTCCCCCATGCCAGACTGCATATGAGAAAGCTACAGTGGTACCTAAAGAATTTATGGTCTCAACACAGGCACAGCCTAGAAACCGAAATACCACTAATTCCATGCCTGAAACAAGAGTTCCTATGGTGGGCTCAGGGCATGCCAGTCAAACCCAGGTTTGCCCTTCCACAGCATTCAACCAAGCCAAACCATCACAACGGACGCCTCAGACCTCGGTTGGGGGGCCCACATGCTGGACAAGTGCATACAAGGCTTATGGACTCCAGATCAGCTACACCTGCACATAAACCAAAAAGAAATGCTGGCAGTAAAACTAGCAATCCAGAATTTCAGACCATTCCTCCAAGAAGGCCAGTTGATGATAAGGACAGACAACACCACAGTCATGTGGTACATCAACAAACAGGGAGGCACTCATTCATACCCTCTATGCCGGATGGCACTGGACCTATGGAATATGGCTCTGAGTTACAACATTCAGTTACAAGCAATTTTTGTACCGGCAAAAGAAAACATCCTAGCAGACATATTAAGCAGAACTACCTCGGATGCTCACGAATGGATGCTACACCCGGACATCTTCAAGGTCATCACAAAAAAATGGGGACTGCCACAAATAGACCTATTCGCATCCCCACTCAATCACCAGCTCAAGAAATTCTGCACAAGGACGTACCACCCACTTGCTTGGAAGGTGGACTCTCTATCCTTCAGTTGGAAAGGCCTGACAGCATATGCATTCCCACCTCTTCCTTTGATGCACAAGGTGCTATTGAAAATCAAAGAGGAACGTCCAAGGATCATCCTGATAGCTCCAGACTGGCCGAGGCAGCATTGGTACCCATTACTGAGGAGCATGTCTCGGGGGAAAATGTGGACACTACCCCTGATTCCTTTGCTGTTAACTCAGAGCGGCTACAACACCCTGCATCCAAACCTGAAAACTCTGCAGCTGACTGCCTGGAACATTACATAAGAGCAACTAACCCAGATTTATCCCAAAGGGTTAAAGACATTATCCTTGAGGCCCGCAGACCCTCAACAAGAAGGAACTATGCAGGAAAATGGAAAAGGTTTCTCATTTGGAGTACCGAGAGGGGCAAAGATGTGTCAAAGGTAGACATTGCCAACATCCTGGAGTATTTGGCAGAGCTTTTCCATACAAGCCTGTCCTTTTCCTCCATCAAGATACATGCATCAGCTATTTCTGCAGAATACAGCTTCGATCCCCCTGTCTTTTCGCATCCTCTACTCAGGCAGTTTCTGAGAGGAATTAAGAATGTAAAACCTCCTAGGAAACCACCATTACCAGCATGGGACTTGAACTTTGTGCTAGAAAAATTGACACTCCCCTTTCAACCAGCAGCAACAGCAGATCTTCAACACCTATCCTGGAAAACTGCTTTCCTGCTGGCAGTTACCTCAGCAAGAAGGGTTTCTGAGCTACAGGCTTTAATGGCAGTACAACCCTTCCTAATCTTCCATCAAGATAGAGTGTCCATGAGAACTAATCCTACATTTATGCCTAAGGTGGTATCCAGAGTGTCTTTAAACCAGGCAATCCACCTACCTACCTTCTTCCCCAATCCACAGAACAGGGGGGAAAGACTGCTGCATACTTTGGATGTACATAGACAGTTACGCTACTACCTGGACAGAACCAAGGGCAATAGAAAAACTGACCAGCTTCTGGTAGCATATGCAACAGGAAGGGAAGGAAAAGCAATTTCCAAACAGACAATCTCCAAGTGGATAGGAAATTGCATTAGATTCTCTTACTCCTACCATGGAAAGCAAATTCCACAGAACATAAGGCCTCATTCTACAAGGGCTACAGCCACTACCACAGCTTTCTTATGAGGAGTGGCTACCAAGGACATTATAGAGGCTGCTACTTGGACCTCCGTGCATACATTTGCCAAGCATTATAACTTACCTCTATACTCTAGATCCCGAGCAGGGTTTGCCACTGCTGTTTTGCAAGGGATCCTAACTACACCATAATTTCTTCTTCCTCCTAGTTTGGCTATGGTATTCTACCCATTTGTAAGGACTGCAGATGCATCCTTGAAGGACATAGTACAGTTTTGTACCTACCATAAATGTAGATGTCCGAACAGGATTGCATCTGCAGTCAGGATTACCCACCCTCCTTCCCCTCTGTGGTATTCCTAGGGTATTTGCCCACCTAATAGCTAGCTGGGGGGGATCTCTTATGGTGTATTTGTTTGTATATATGTACATACATGATTATTTTTTGAGTTTGCCTTCTACTATTTGGAAACATTGGCATTTATCCAAAATTTAGCTATCCAAGAGGGCAACTGGCATCTGGGGCAAGAAACACTGAGGAAGATGGCGTCGGCTGATGCTTTTATACCCAAAGAACTGCAGCTATGACATCGGGTGAAGTGCGACACCAGCCGAGGCCAGACCCAGACTTTGGAATCCGGCCGACCGAAGGGCTGCCTGACGACAGGACAACCCATTTGTAAGGACTGCAGATGCAATCCTGTTCGGACATCTACATTTATGGTAGGTACAAAACTGTACTTTTTAACGCTAATCACAACCACACAGCAGGAAAGGTGACAGCATTGGCAGCAGTGATGGCTATTTTATGTGAAAAATAGGAACAGAACAGCCGCTAACAACCTTCGACCTTCATTACTAAAGCAGAGCGGAATGCAAGCTGTGAATTTCATTAATTTCAGTAGTAGGCACTGGCACATTACCTTTTAACAGTTTTTCAGACTGCACTCCAGGTACTTTTGTAAAGTTATTTTTTAACCTGTAAGGGTAAGCCAAATCTCTTGTTACATTACAGTTTTTTTATCCAACTATGTTCCTCCATTATAGTTCTTTATTAAGTCAGAAACCCTTTATAGAAGACGATAGAAGATTAAATGCGATATATTTCTTTCGATTGTTGTACTCCTTTTGTAAATCGCTGCTTTCACTTTTCTCGTAGTTCATGTAGGCCCTCGCCATTGGTCCTCCAAGTCTGATTATTCCATTTGTATCCACAGTAAGATGTTTCTTCTGATTTTTATATCACTTTCTTAAATCAAGTCTTTCACTTTCTTCCATTTATGTTGTTTATGCCTTTACTGTCCTGTTATCTGTTGTTTCCATGCCTTCTTCTAACATTCTTCCCTTCCTAAAGTGATTGTTCTAGATTAAAGAAAAATCTTTTCTATACCTTTATTTTTTTCTACTGAAAATGCTTAAACAGACGTCACTGTAAATATTTTACAGCTAATATACCCTTAATAAAAAATGTATCATTAACTTCCAGAGTTATGCAGAACTGGATAAATTGTGCTATTCATAAATAAATATGAACCTTGCAAAATTTTTTCTGTACCTTTCTCTGTCTCTCTTGTATACATGTGTGTACACATGCATTTTATAAGCGCACACACACACACACACACACACACACACACACACACATACATATATTTACAGTCAAAATGTTGAACGTAGGGGTTCTGCGAACACAGGAATGTCTAATGGCCGATTCCCATGTTGCTGAACGTTAAATTATCAATAGTTCATATCAGTGAATGCCTCTGTGCATTCACTGATATGAGCTTGATGTAATGAATAGAGATCGCAGTACAGTGCGGATTGGGACATTCATCCTTTTCCTCACTGCATTGTGATCTCGGAGTTGGAATATATAGTTAGCAGGGGGTGCAGAAATGTGATTTGAAATGTAGGAGTTCACTTATCTGAGCTTCTGTATGGCCATCACGTTCGATATTCGTCAAAATGTCGAATCTGCTGAATTCATTTATCAGATTCGACATTTTCACCTAATTAATATGCAGGGATTTGACCTTGCCGTTCGATGTTCCAAACGTTTTTTTTTTTTCAATTTTCAAGATTTTGATAGTAAACCGTGTGTGTGTGTGTGTATATAGATATATATATATATATATATATATATATATATATATGGGTATGTATCACGTCACCTAAAACTCATTTCACCGAAACCAAATCACCTAAAGTTCATTTCACCTAAAGCACATTCCACTGACAAGTAGTACAATAAGGCAAGTCAAAGGTATATGGCCTTTTCCCCACTGTAGTGCGATCCTGGTGTTAATATATATAGTTAGGGGGTGTAGACCCCCCACCACTTACTTTGGTTTTATGGTGTCTGTTTTTGTTTTACATTATTTGGTAAAAGTCAACTAGGTGGGGGGCATAGCCCCCCATCCCCCTCAATATATATACTAACACCAGGACTGCACTACTGTGGGGAAAAGGACATCTACCATTGAACTGCTTTAGATTACTACTTGTCAGTGAAATGAGTTTTAGGTGAAATGTGTTTTAGGTGATTTGGTCTTAGTGAAATGAGTTTTAGGTGAAGTGATACATACCCATACACACACACACACACACACACACACACACACACACACACACACACACACACACACGGAGTATAGATTTTTGCTTATGTTTTGTGTGTGTGTGTGTGTGTGTGTGTGTGTGTATATATATATATATATATATATATATATATATATATATATATATATATATATATATAGTTGTACATCATACTAATGTATGTTAACTGTAACTTTTACCCTTTGTCTAACCCCCTACATATTAACTTATACATAGAAATTTGGTCTGAAGTAAAAGTTGTGGTTAAGGTTAAAGTGATTGGAAGAGGAAACTATTCACTTTCCTTATTTGGTCAATTGCAGTTTGATTTTTTGGGGGGGGGTTAATTTACTTTTGAGGTGTTGCCACGGATGCATTGTGTTTCGCTGCTTGCTCATTTCACTGAAGTGTTGTATAAATATTTATACAGGTCTGCGAAGTAAGATTGCTAGACCCAAATGTTGATGCCACTAATGTTGACAATTTACTACAAATTCACTGAGCATTAAACCTGGTGCAAGCCAAGTTAAGAGAATAAAGTTGTTTTTGCTGGGGGCCTAAGGCCCCCCACACCCTTACTCTCTCTAATGATTACATATACTAACTTCTTCAAGATTGCACAGTACCGGAGAAAGGGCATATTCCCTACACCCAGAACCTGTGCACTCTCACACACCTTTCTACTATCTGTCTATGTAAAACTACTCCTACACACACATATATGTTATATATTTGTATGCAGAGCAATGTTTGTGCGTGTTCACATTTTATAGACATACATATGTAAGCATGTAAATGTGTGTCTGTCTGTGCATGCATGTGCATTTTATAGACATACATATGTAAGCATGGTAGTGTGTGTGTGTACATTTTATGGTCATATATATGTAAGCATGTAAGTGTGTGTGTGTGTGTATCTGTCTGTGCGTGCATGCATGCGCATTTTATAGACATACATATGTAAGCATGTTAGTGTGTGTGTGTGTGTATATTCTATAGTCATATCTATAGTCATATATATGTATCTAAATGTGTGTGTGTGAGTGCACATTTTATAGACATACATATGTAAGCATGTTAGTGTGTGTGTGTGTATACATTTTATAGTCATATATATATATATGTAAGTATCTAAATGTGTGTGTGCATGTGCACATTTTATAGACATACATATGTAAGCATGTTAGTGTGTGTGTGTGTGTGTGTGTGTGTACATTTTATAGTCATATATATGTAAGTATCTAAATGTGTGCGTGCGCACATTTTATAGACATACATATGTAAGTAAATGTGTGTTTGTGTGCGCAGTGCATTTTATAGACATACATATCTAAGCATGTTAGTGTGTGTGTACATTTTATAGTCATATATATGTAAGTATCTAAATGTGTGTGTGTGCACATTTTATAGACATACATATGTAAGTATCTAAATGTGTGTGTTTGTGTGTGTGCGCGTGCACATTTTATAGACATACATATGTAAACATGTTAGTGTGTGTGTGTACATTTTATAGTCATATATATGTAAGTATCTAAATGTGTGTGTTTGTGTGTGTGTGCACATTTCATAGACATACATATGTAAGCATGCTAGTGTCTGTGTGTGTGTACATTTTATAGTCATATATATGTAAGCATCTAAATGTGTGTGTGTGTGTGTGTGCACATTTTATAGACATACATATGTAAGTATCTAAATGTGTGTGTTTGTGTGTGTGTGTGCGCGTGCACGTTTTATAGACATACATATGTAAACATGTTAGTGCGTGTGTGTTTACATTTTATAGTCATACATATGTAAGTATCTAAATGTGTGTGCGCACGTGCACATTTTATAGACATACATATGTAAGCATGTAAATGTGTATGTTTATATATGTACATTTATATATGTATATGCATGTATACATAGATATAGGTATTGCATACGTGTGTGTGCATTGTCAGTATGATAGGTCTGCCCTAGCATATGTCTGAATTGATGTTATACAACTAATATTGTAAACAGTATTGAGATATATAATGTGTTAAAGTTATGCCTTGTAAATAATGTGTTTATATATTCCTCTACAGAAAATGTTCCATTCTTTAAGAAAAGAAAGCTATGTCTGAATTATATAGAGAGACTCATTTAACAGCAATTGCCTGCTTAGTTTAATGTATATAAAGGAGGGCTGTGGCCGTGTGAATCACGACATTGGCTTGTATATGAAGGAGGGCCGTGGCCATGTGGATCGCAGAAGTTGGCCTGTATATAAAGGAGGGCTGTGGCCGTGTGAATCACAGACATTGGCCTGTATATAAAGGAGGGCTGCAGCCATGTGGATCACAGACGGCCTGTATATAAAGGAGGGCTGTGGCCATGTGGATCACAGATATTGGCCTGTATGTAAAGGAGGGCTGTGGCCATGTGGATCACAGACATTGGCCTGTATATAAAGGAGGGCTGTGGCCATGTGGATCACAGACATTGGCCTGTATGTAAAGGAGGGCTGTGGCCATGTGGATCACAGTCATTGGCCTGTATGTAAAGGAGGGCTGTGGCCATGTGGATCACAGTCATTGGCCTGTATGTAAAGGAGGGCTGTGGCCATGTGGATCACAGACATTGGCCTGTATATAACGGAGGGCTGTGGCCATGTGGATCACAGACTGCCTGTATATAAAGGAGGGCTGTGGCCATGTGGATCACAGACATTGGCCTGTATATAAAGGAGGGCTGTGGCCATGTGGATCACAGACATTGGCCTGTATATAAAGGAGGGCTGTGGCCATGTGGATCACAGACATTGGCCTGTATATAAAGGAGGGCTGTGGCCATGTGGATCACAGACATTGGCCTGTATATAAAGGAGGGCTGTGGCCATGTGGATCATAGACATTGGCCTGTATATAAAGGAGGGCTGTGGCCATGGATCACAGACATTGGCCTGTATATAAAGGAGGGCTGTGGCCATGTGGATCACAGACATTGGCCTGTATATAAAGGAGGGCTGTGGCCATGTGGATCACAGACATTGGCCTGTATATAAAGGAGGGCTGTGGCCATGTGGATCACAGACTGGCTGTATATAAAGGAGGGCTGTGGCCATGTGGATCACAGACTGCCTATATATAAAGGAGGGCTGTGGCACTGTGGATCACAGACTGCCTATATATAAAGGAGGACTGTGGCACTGTGGATCACAAATGTTGGCCTGTATATTAAGGAAGGCTGTGGCCCTGTGGGTCACAGATGTTGGCCTGTCACTGCAGGGGAAGTTTTATCCCTAAATCAGTGGTTCAAGAAGTGTGTTGTGGAGGGAAAACGATGGACAAAAGGAGTCCGAGACAAACTGGAGATATTTTGATGTGAATCCAGCCAGCTGCCCAGGTTTGATTTGTGGTTAAACATAAACTGGTATGACGTACTTCAAAGTTTGTGCATTGTTCATGTTCCATAGTCTGATGAAGAGTTTGCACCTCTGAATTGTTAGTTTGCCTTCTGCTTAAAATATATATTTTTACACACACACACAAACACATCTATCTGTATATATATATTTGTATCGAATATAAATATTTATATATATATATATATATAATGATGTAATGTGCATGTGTGTGTGTATATATAAATAAAAGCTGCTCTGCTATGTTTAAATACAATACTGACGTATTGTTTTCTGTCTGCTGCATGCACGTCCATTTTGCAGTACCTTCTGTAAACTCCATCTGCTCCTATTTTTTTCTTCCCTAATTTTTTCCAAAATAAAATGTGTACTCTGTGATTCTAACAGTTTAACCTTCTGCCAGCATATCACTCCAGATAGTCCCTGTTTTTACCACTGTAGAACTCCTCATGGAGTATTCCATTCTTTGTTTGATCTCTTTATCCGTTTTTAGCATTGACGAAAAATGTTTATACAGTAGCTGCACAATAGCAGAGTAAAAGTACAATTGTTTTAACACCCCCCCTCCAAACCCACACTCAAACAAAATGCTCATAAAAGCCTACATCTGCTTTCTTTTAATAGCTCTCTGTTTATTTTCTGGTTTAAGATGGTATGTACACGTGGTCTCAGGCTTTCCTCTGATCCACAAGAAATACATGTCCTCTTTCTAATTTTTTTTATTACAGTACTTTTTTTTCAAGTATATCCTATTTTTCTTGCCTTTTTCTTCAATGCTTCATATCTACTTGCTATGATTTAAATCTGACAGAACTTACACTTGGCTGCATGTCAAGACTACTTTAAGATTTTACACATTATGTGGATCAGGGACATGCACCACCTTCTGTTAGTTCTAACATTCCTGAATTGTACTTCCCACCATATCATGTGATATAACTGAGTTTATTGTCTTGCCTTTGTGCCTCCTTTAAAAGTCTGCCTACTTTATAAACATTCTTTCTTCATGTATACAGAAAACCTTTTACCCCCATGGAGTGTACTGGCCATAAGTATGCACACACGCACATTCACATGTTGCTGTCTATATACACCACTTCCTTATGCAGATACATGCATTAATGCTTAAGCAGGAAGACATGGCAGATGGCATTGGTTCTGTAACTCGCAGCTTACAAGTTCAAATTGTTGACTTCCATTAAGCATAGAGGGCAGGCCTAGATGTTGTGTTTTATCTCGCATATAAGCTATGTGTTTTGCAGATCTTTTAGATAGCATCATTCCTTTCTGAAACTCAGGTCTTCAGACTGGTTATTCTCTTTCATATCAGTGGTGTCCAGATTAGTGGCTGTAACTAAATGTGCACACGATGTAGACCTGCACAGAGAAGACTCTGATATTCAGCTGATTCTGTCTCAGATCGGTAGTGTCCAGATTAGTTGCTGTAACTAAATGTGCACACGATGTACCTGCACAGAAGACTCTGATAGTCAGCTGATTCTGTCTTAGATCGGTAGGATTCAGATTAGTGGCTGTAACTAAATGTGCACACGATGTATTACCTGCACAGAGAACACTCAGATCTTCAGACAGCTGATTCTGTCTCAGATCGGTAGTGTCTGTAGCTAAATATCCACATGATGCACAACCTGCACAGAAGTTACCATTCAATATCCTCTTACAGTATTAAACTTCATTCGCCTTTCACTTTTGCAGGTTTATAAACTTGATTTTTTTTTTGCTTCACCCCCCCCCCCCCATTGATGGTTAACAAAACTTTCTTGAGTTGCACATTTATGCTGCTGCATCCTCTTTCTCCTCACTGTTTTGTTTTCATTTTGCTTTTAGAAGAACTATGCTTGCGCTTACCTTTTACCTCTGACAGTTGCAATACTACATTGCAGGTACATGCAGCCTTGAACTGCTGATGAGTTGGGCATAGGCTCTGTATCAGAAATGAAGATATACTAGTGGTAACGGACAAAAAAAACAAAACCAGTGAACCAAAGAGCGTAACGAGTCCAGGAAAACCTCAAAAATACAAAAAATCACGTAAACGCATTCTTTATTGAGAATTGCTACTCTGTAAACACAGTAGCTTCTTCAGACAAGAAAAAAAGCCAAATGAACACACAATTTAAATCCTTCAATGCTAATGCCATGATGTCATTTCCTTGACAACAGAGGCAAACAGTTTCTATTTAAACACATACATATACAGCAACCAAATAAGATATATATATTATAAAACATCTCTAAATATGTATCTATCAAAAATAGTAATATTAAAAATGTTAAAAACACATCTAACAGCATTGAGCACATGCCTAAAATGTAAAAGGTTTGCAAGTATATATAAAGAGATATACCTAAATACAAAGGTGAACCTAACAAATTAAATATAACAATAGGTTTCCATATAAGGACAACTCTAACAAATAAAGGTGCACATTTGCTACCTAAGATAACTTTTATATTTTAAAACAACAGAAATATTGCAGGCTTCATTCAACCCAGGGCAGAAAAGCATCTAATAAAAGTTGCCATTCCAGTTCCCTTTGTTTCAAGTAGGAGGGGTTTTTAAATTGTGTTCATTTGGCTTTTTTTTGTCTGAAGAAGCTTCTGTGTTTACAGAGGCTAAAACGCTCTCAATAAAGTACGCTTTGATTTTTGTATTTTGAGGTTTGCGCTTCCTGGACTCAAGTACGCCTTTGGTTCACTAGAAATGAAGATATAAAACTGAATGCAGCACAGTTCAAAATGAAAAGGATATACCAGAAGTGACCTCTGTTTCTGACAACGTAGTGTGTATGAAGCTTGATAATAATGAATAGAGATCGCAGTACAGTGCGGTTGGGACATTCATCCTTTTCCTCACTGCATTGTGATCTCGGAGTTGGAATATATAGTTAGCAGGGGTGCAGAAATGTGATTTGAAATGTAGGAGTTCACTTATCTGGCTTCTGTATGCCATCACGTTGATATTCGTCAAAATGTCCAATATGCTGAATTCATTTATCAGATTCGACATTTGTCACCTAATTAATATGCAGGGATTTGACCTTGCCGTTCGATGTTCCAAACGTTTTTTTTTTTTCAATTTTCAAGATTTTGATAGTAAACCGTGTGTGTGTGTGTGTATATAGATATATATATATATATATATATATATATATATATATATATATGGGTATGTATCACGTCACCTAAAACTCATTTCACCGAAACCAAATCACCTAAAGTTCATTTCACCTAAAGCACATTCCACTGACAAGTAGTACAATAAGGCAAGTCAAAGGTATATGGCCTTTTCCCCACTGTAGTGCGATCCTGGTGTTAATATATATAGTTAGGGGGTGTAGACCCCCCACCACTTACTTTGGTTTTATGGTGTCTGTTTTTGTTTTACATTATTTGGTAAAGTCAACTAGGTGGGGGGCATAGCCCCCCATCCCCCTCAATATATATACTAACACCAGGACTGCACTACTGTGGGGAAAAGGACATCTACCATTGAACTGCTTTAGATTACTACTTGTCAGTGAAATGAGTTTTAGGTGAAATGTGTTTTAGGTGATTTGGTCTTAGTGAAATGAGTTTTAGGTGAAGTGATACATACCCATACACACACACACACACACACACACACACACACACACACACACACACACACGGAGTATAGATTTTTGCTTATGTTTTGTGTGTGTGTGTGTGTGTGTGTATATATATATATATATATATATATATATATATATATATATATATATATATATATATATAGTTGTACATCATACTAATGTATGCTAACTGTAACTTTAACCCTTCCCATAACCCCCTACATATTAACTTATACATAGAAATTTGGTCTGAAGTTAACTTTGTGTTTAAGATTAAAGTGATTGGAAGAGGAAACTATTTACTTTCCTTATTTGGTCAATTGCAGTTTGATTTTTTTGTGGGGGGTTAATTTATTTTCGAGGTGTTGCCACTGATTCATTGTGTTTCTCTGCTTGCTCACTTCACTGGAGTGTTGTATAAATATGTATATAGAGCTACGAAATAAGATTGCTAGACCCAAATGTTGATTTCACTAATGTTGACAATTTACTACAAATTCACTGAGCATTAAACCTGGTGCAAGCCAAGTTAAGAGAATAAAATTGTTTTTGCTGAGGGCCTAAGGCCCCCCACACACTTACACTCTCTGATGATTACATATACTAACTTCAAGATTGCACAGTACCGGAGAAAAGGCATATTCCCCACCCCCAGGAACTGTGCCCTCTCACACACCTTTCTACTATCTGTCTATGTAAAACTATACCTACACACATATATGTATTATAATATTATATATTTATATGCAGAGAAATGTTTGTGTGTGTGCACATTTTATCGACATGCATATGTAAGCATGTAAATGTGTGTCTGTCTGTGCATGCATGTGCATTTTATAGACATACATATGTAAGCATGGTAGTGTGTGTGTGTACATTTTATGGTCATATATATGTAAGCATGTAAGTGTGTGTGTGTGTGTATCTGTCTGTGCGTGCATGCATGCGCATTTTATAGACATACATATGTAAGCATGTTAGTGTGTGTGTGTGTGTATATTCTATAGTCATATCTATAGTCATATATATGTATCTAAATGTGTGTGTGTGAGTGCACATTTTATAGACATACATATGTAAGCATGTTAGTGTGTGTGTGTGTATACATTTTATAGTCATATATATATATATGTAAGTATCTAAATGTGTGTGTTTGTGTGTGTGCATGTGCACATTTTATAGACATACATATGTAAGCATGTTAGTGTGTGTGTGTGTGTGTGTGTGTGTACATTTTATAGTCATATATATGTAAGTATCTAAATGTGTGCGTGCGCACATTTTATAGACATACATATGTAAGTAAATGTGTGTGTTTGTGTGTGCGCGTGCACATTTTATAGACATACATATGTAAGCATGTTAGTGTGTGTGTACATTTTATAGTCATATATATGTAAGTATCTAAATGTGTGTGTGTGCACATTTTATAGACATACATATGTAAGTATCTAAATGTGTGTGTTTGTGTGTGTGCGCGTGCACATTTTATAGACATACATATGTAAACATGTTAGTGTGTGTGTGTACATTTTATAGTCATATATATGTAAGTATCTAAATGTGTGTGTTTGTGTGTGTGTGCACATTTCATAGACATACATATGTAAGCATGCTAGTGTCTGTGTGTGTGTACATTTTATAGTCATATATATGTAAGCATCTAAATGTGTGTGTGTGTGTGTGTGCACATTTTATAGACATACATATGTAAGTATCTAAATGTGTGTGTTTGTGTGTGTGTGTGCGCGTGCACGTTTTATAGACATACATATGTAAACATGTTAGTGCGTGTGTGTTTACATTTTATAGTCATACATATGTAAGTATCTAAATGTGTGTGCGCACGTGCACATTTTATAGACATACATATGTAAGCATGTAAATGTGTATGTTTATATATGTACATTTATATATGTATATGCATGTATACATAGATATAGGTATTGCATACGTGTGTGTGCATTGTCAGTATGATAGGTCTGCCCTAGCATATGTCTGAATTGATGTTATACAACTAATATTGTAAACAGTATTGAGATATATAATGTGTTAAAGTTATGCCTTGTAAATAATGTGTTTATATATTCCTCTACAGAAAATGTTCCATTCTTTAAGAAAAGCTATGTCTGAATTATATAGAGAGACTCATTTAACAGCAATTGCCTGCTTAGTTTAATGTATATAAAGGAGGGCTGTGGCCGTGTGAATCACGACATTGGCTTGTATATGAAGGAGGGCCGTGGCCATGTGGATCGCAGAAGTTGGCCTGTATATAAAGGAGGGCTGTGGCCGTGTGAATCACAGACATTGGCCTGTATATAAAGGAGGGCTGCAGCCATGTGGATCACAGACGGCCTGTATATAAAGGAGGGCTGTGGCCATGTGGATCACAGATATTGGCCTGTATGTAAAGGAGGGCTGTGGCCATGTGGATCACAGACATTGGCCTGTATATAAAGGAGGGCTGTGGCCATGTGGATCACAGACATTGGCCTGTATGTAAAGGAGGGCTGTGGCCATGTGGATCACAGTCATTGGCCTGTATGTAAAGGAGGGCTGTGGCCATGTGGATCACAGTCATTGGCCTGTATGTAAAGGAGGGCTGTGGCCATGTGGATCACAGACATTGGCCTGTATATAACGGAGGGCTGTGGCCATGTGGATCACAGACTGCCTGTATATAAAGGAGGGCTGTGGCCATGTGGATCACAGACATTGGCCTGTATATAAAGGAGGGCTGTGGCCATGTGGATCACAGACATTGGCCTGTATATAAAGGAGGGCTGTGGCCATGTGGATCACAGACATTGGCCTGTATATAAAGGAGGGCTGTGGCCATGTGGATCACAGACATTGGCCTGTATATAAAGGAGGGCTGTGGCCATGTGGATCATAGACATTGGCCTGTATATAAAGGAGGGCTGTGGCCATGGATCACAGACATTGGCCTGTATATAAGGAGGGCTGTGGCCATGTGGATCACAGACATTGGCCTGTATATAAAGGAGGGCTGTGGCCATGTGGATCACAGACATTGGCCTGTATATAAAGGAGGGCTGTGGCCATGTGGATCACAGACTGGCTGTATATAAAGGAGGGCTGTGGCCATGTGGATCACAGACTGCCTATATATAAAGGAGGGCTGTGGCACTGTGGATCACAGACTGCCTATATATAAAGGAGGACTGTGGCACTGTGGATCACAAATGTTGGCCTGTATATTAAGGAAGGCTGTGGCCCTGTGGGTCACAGATGTTAACCCTGTCACTGCAGGGGAAGTTTTATCCCTAAATCAGTGGTTCAAGAAGTGTGTTGTGGAGGGAAAACGATGGACAAAAGGAGTCCGAGACAAACTGGAGATATTTTGATGTGAATCCAGCCAGCTGCCCAGGTTTGATTTGTGGTTAAACATAAACTGGTATGACGTACTTCAAAGTTTGTGCATTGTTCATGTTCCATAGTCTGATGAAGAGTTTGCACCTCTGAATTGTTAGTTTGCCTTCTGCTTAAAATATATATTTTTACACACACACACAAACACATCTATCTGTATATATATATTTGTATCGAATATAAATATTTATATATATATATATATATAATGATGTAATGTGCATGTGTGTGTGTATATATAAATAAAAGCGTGCTCTGCTGCGTTTAAATACAATACTGACGTATTGTTTTCTGTCTGCTGCATGCACGTCCATTTTGCAGTACCTTCTGTAAACTCCATCTGCTCCTATTTTTTTCTTCCCTAATTTTTTCCAAAATAAAATGTGTACTCTGTGATTCTAACAGTTTAACCTTCTGCCAGCATATCACTCCAGATAGTCCCTGTTTTTACCACTGTAGAACTCCTCATGGAGTATTCCATTCTTTGTTTGATCTCTTTATCCGTTTTTAGCATTGACGAAAAATGTTTATACAGTAGCTGCACAATAGCAGAGTAAAAGTACAATTGTTTTAACACCCCCCCTCCAAACCCACACTCAAACAAAATGCTCATAAAAGCCTACATCTGCTTTCTTTTAATAGCTCTCTGTTTATTTTCTGGTTTAAGATGGTATGTACACGTGGTCTCAGGCTTTCCTCTGATCACAAGAAATACATGTCCTCTTTCTAATTTTTTTTATTACAGTACTTTTTTTTCAAGTATATCCTATTTTTCTTGCCTTTTTCTTCAATGCTTCATATCTACTTGCTATGATTTAAATCTGACAGAACTTACACTTGGCTGCATGTCAAGACTACTTTAAGATTTTACACATTATGTGGATCAGGGACATGCACCACCTTCTGTTAGTTCTAACATTCCTGAATTGTACTTCCCACCATATCATGTGATATAACTGAGTTTATTGTCTTGCCTTTGTGCCTCCTTTAAAAGTCTGCCTACTTTATAAACATTCTTTCTTCATGTATACAGAAAACCTTTTACCCCCATGGAGTGTACTGGCCATAAGTATGCACACACGCATATTCACATGTTGCTGTCTATATACACCACTTCCTTATGCAGATACATGCATTAATGCTTAAGCAGGAAGACATGGCAGATGGCATTGGTTCTGTAACTCGCAGCTTACAAGTTCAAATTGTTGACTTCCATTAAGCATAGAGGGCAGGCCTAGATGTTGTGTTTTATCTCGCATATAAGCTATGTGTTTTGCAGATCTTTTAGATAGCATCATTCCTTTCTGAAACTCAGGTCTTCAGACTGGTTATTCTCTTTCATATCAGTGGTGTCCAGATTAGTGGCTGTAACTAAATGTGCACACGATGTAGACCTGCACAGAGAAGACTCTGATATTCAGCTGATTCTGTCTCAGATCGGTAGTGTCCAGATTAGTTGCTGTAACTAAATGTGCACACGATGTAGACCTGCACAGAGAAGACTCTGATAGTCAGCTGATTCTGTCTTAGATCGGTAGGATTCAGATTAGTGGCTGTAACTAAATGTGCACACGATGTATTACCTGCACAGAGAACACTCAGATCTTCAGACAGCTGATTCTGTCTCAGATCGGTAGTGTCTGTAGCTAAATATCCACATGATGCACAACCTGCACAGAAGTTACCATTCAATATCCTCTTACAGTATTAAACTTCATTCGCCTTTCACTTTTGCAGGTTTATAAACTTGATTTTTTTTTTGCTTCACCCCATTGATGGTTAACAAAACTTTCTTGAGTTGCACATTTATGCTGCTGCATCCTCTTTCTCCTCACTGTTTTGTTTTCATTTTGCTTTTAGAAGAACTATGCTTGCGCTTACCTTTTACCTCTGACAGTTGCAATACTACATTGCAGGTACATGCAGCCTTGAACTGCTGATGAGTTGGGCATAGGCTCTGTATCAGAAATGAAGATATACTAGTGGTAACGGACAAAAAAAACAAAACCAGTGAACCAAAGAGCGTAACGAGTCCAGGAAAACCTCAAAAATACAAAAAATCACGTAAACGTACTTTATTGAGAACGTTTTCGCCTCTGTAAACACAGAAGCTTCTTCAGACAAGAAAAAAGCGCCAAATGAACACAATTTAAATCCTTCAATGCTAATGCCATGATGTCATTTCCTTGACAACAGAGGCAAACAGTTTCTATTTAAACACATACATATACAGCAACCAAATAAGATATATATTATAAAACATCTCTAAATATGTATCTATCAAAAATAGTAATATTAAAAATGTTAAAAACACATCTAACAGCATTGAGCACATGCCTAAAATGTAAAAAGGTTTGCAAGTATATATAAAGAGATATACCTAAATACAAAGGTGAACCTAACAAATTAAATATAACAATAGGTTTCATATAAGGACAACTCTTAACAAATAAAGGTGCACATTTGCTACCTAAGATAACTTTTATATTTTAAAACAACAGAAATATTGCAGGCTTCATTCAACCCAGGGGCAGAAAAAGCATCTAATAAAAGTTGCCATTCCAGTTCCCTTGTTTCAAGTAGGAGGGGTTTTTAAATTGTGTTCATTTGGCGCTTTTTTCTTGTCTGAAGAAGCTTCTGTGTTTACAGAGGCGAAAACGTTCTCAATAAAGTACGTTTACGTGATTTTTTGTATTTTTGAGGTTTTCCTGGACTCGTTACGCTCTTTGGTTCACTAGAAATGAAGATATAAAACTGAATGCAGCACAGTTCAAATGAAAAGGATATACCAGAAGTGACCTCTGTTTCCCCTGACAACGTAGTGTGTATTTCAAACATTATGATTACTATATGTTAGTAACGTTTTACTGTGTACCCTGCAAGCTGTTTATCATACAAAATATGTTTTTTCTAGATTCAAAAGGAAGTTGAGCGAAGGAGGTTGCTAAATCAGCAGTCCATTGATAGGAAGAAGACTATTTTAAAGTCGTACAAACCTCTGCATCGCGACGTGTATGTGCTGCAGGTATAACAGTAGTTTGGACTATTTCGTTTGGAAGCATTTCAGAGAATGGTGCATTTTTGTTTTAGTTGCAGAGTCATTTGCAGACATGTAGTACAGATATCTATGTAATCTATGCACACAAGTATGTATAGGGCAGATAAATGTAATTTTTGTAAGTTATGTTATCTAGGTATTGGTTAAATTATTCAATAAAACATGTACTTTTAGAAACTAGACTGTTTTATGTTTTTATACATATATTTTATGGATTAAATATATTTAAATGACTGATGTATGTATTAGATGTAGTTGAGTTGTTGTTGGGCAGTGTCTTTTTATTCCTTCGATTAAATATATTTAAATGACTGATGTATGTATTACATGTAGTTGAAATGTTGGGCGGTGTCTTTTTATTCCTTCGATTAAATATATTTAAATGACTGACATATGTATTAGTTGTAGTTGAAATGTTGTTGGGCGGTGTCTTTTTATTCCTCCGATTTAGACATATTTAGTTTGTTAATTGTTGCTTAGATCTCTGTTGAAACTCTTGTCTCACTGTTCTGAGAGACTGATCGGCAAATATACAGATCTGAGTATATTTTTTTGGTTTTAAAGTTTGTACTGTTGGTTGTTGCTTAGATCTCTGTTGAAACTGTTTTGTCCCACCCACCCTCCCTATTTTTGGTTTGTAGTTTAAATTTGGTGGCTTTTGCAGTTGCCCGCCCCACTGTAGATTTGATCTGGGACACTTCCTCAGTCCCACATTCTACCTAATAAACTCTTTCTGCACGTGCATTTAGTCCTTTTTAATTTAATTGCATTTTTTAAACTGTTTGGTCTAATATTGCTACATACTCGAGTGTGCTAGCTTGCACTGCATGTGAACTGTTTTTGCTACTAATAACACCAAAGGACACCAGCAAATTACCTGCTCATCTTATGCTACCTGCACTAGTCTTTAGGAGCATAATGGACCCTCTCCTACTTATCGGAAGCTCACTTCACTGAATAATTCCACCCTACAATCCCTCTCCAAAGGACACCAGCAAATTACCTGCTCATCTTGTGCTACCTGCACTAGTCTTTAGGAGCATAAAGGACCCTCTCCTACTTATCGGAAGCTCACCTCACTGAATAATTCCACCCTACAATCCCTCTCCAAAGGACACCAGGAAATTGCCTGCTCATCTTGTGCTACCTGCACTAGTCTTTAGGAGCATAAAGGACCCTCTCCTACTTATTGGAAGCTCACCTCACTGAATAATTCCACCCTACAATCCCTCTCCAAAGGACACCAGGAAATTGCCTGCTCATCTTGTGCTACCTGCACTAGTCTTTAGGAGCATAAAGGACCCTCTCCTACTTATTGGAAGCTCACCTCACTGAATAATTCCACCCTACAATCCCTCTCCAAAGGGCACCAGCAAAGTATGTTTGTGGAATAATTCCTGCCAGAAAGACTTTCTTCTACTGTACCTATACTACATGGTTAGAGAAAGTCCTGAGCTAGGACAGCCAGCAGCCTCTATCCCCCACCCCTGCTGTACCTCACACACACTCTTCCCATCCCCTTTTTAAAACTCCCTTTGTCCAGCAACTTTTGTCCTTGATTGTACTTTAACTCCCTCTCTTATCAGCCTTGTAATTATCAGACCTGTCCATTAGGGGGCTCCCTACCCCAGCTATTCTCTCTTTCTTGTGTCTCATGCCCTGATACTTACATTATTTTTCTCCTGCTATTCCTTAACCACTATTAGTCCTTCTTACTTCACCCTGTACTTCTACTGTCTACATCCACCTCTTCTAGGTTTAATTCTAACTACCCTTTTCCTACACCTGTCTTATAAACTTACCTGCTGGAGACAGTTTTGCTGATTGTTTTTTATAACTGCATCTGTAGCTGTCTCAACCCACTCCGTTCCCCTCCCTACCCCCAAATCCCACCCACCCCAGTGGTCCTACTCTTATACTTACTTAACCACACCTCTTCCTCTTCCATTAACTTCTAGAATCTGCTGGCCACACCTCTTCCTTTTCCTATTACACTCAGAACACTCTACCACTTTTTCATATTCTCTTATATCTACCTTCTCTTAACACTTCCCTCTATCTTATCACAACCTTCTCACTTCTCCATCCTCACCCTCTATACTTCTAAATTTTACCTATATATATCCAATAGTAAACTTACACAATGTATAAACATCCCACACCATTTTTTTATCCTACTTTTATTCACACTACTACTACTTCTTCCTCTAACCATTGCCTGCTTACTCACTTCCTATGAATACCCACTACATCCAGGCCATCACTATCGTAATAAGGAAACCAATGCTCTTTCCCTTCCACTCTTCTTGAACCATGCTAATATAACATCTTCACCCAACTACCTACTTGCAAAGTATCATAGAATACTACATATTAAATGTAACACACTTAATCTCAGGAAAAATCCACTTCTATACAGCAAATTCCCTAACTCAAGCCATATAGGATTAATACTCTCAATAAAAGCTGGAGATATCCACCCTAACCCAGGCCCTACAAGAACTCCTAGTACTCTCCATAGCCAAAATCCGTACTCTAACAATTCTCTTACTAAAACATCTAACTCCCTACAAGTAGCCCATCTCAATATATGTAGCATAAACAACAAAATATCTCAACTCCAAGCTCTAGTAGAAGTATATTCCTTTGATATCCTCTGCTTAACAGAAACATGGTTAAAACCTGCTACCAAAGACAATTAAATCATTCCACCTGGATATAACATACTAAGACTCGACCGAGTAGCCAAGAAAGGAGGAGGGGTAGCTATTCTATTTAAATCAGGCTTACAATTAACCACACACAACTGTAAATTACCTCTCGATTCCAATGCTGAAATCCTCATCTCCAAACTTCATATTAACAATGCCAAATCCATCTATATCATCTGCATGTATCTTCCTCCTGGTAATAACATTGCCACCATGGAAAATACTCTTTGCTGGCTATCCCAACACTTGCCTCAAGAAACCATAATCCTGGGAGATATAAACATTGACTGGAACTGCTATTGTAGCAGCCTCCTCACAACCCACATTAACCTATATGTTTTTTCTCAAACTATTACATCCCCCACTAGGATCAATAAGGCTAACCAGAAAGGAAGAATATTAGACTGGATTCTCATTAACCATCACCCTCATAATTATGATTCAGGAACCCTCCCTGATGATATAAGTGACCACTTACTTACCTATATTATCAGGCACAAAACCCATACTCCCAATCTAACATCTGTCAAAAATATCAGATCCAAAAAGAACTTTCACCCTGAGCTATTTGAACAAGAACTAAGAGCTTGCAATTGGTCTCCATTAAAACACCTCCCTTTAGAAGAAGCCATCAGTTACTTTAACTCTAACTTCCTCGCCATTCTCAACCAACATGCTCCAACCAGATTAACTAGAGTTGAAACCAAGTCTGCCCCATGGCTTTCAAAAGTAACCAAACTAAAAATGCACCTTAGAAATAAACATTGGGCCAAATGGAGAATGACTAAAACCCTGTTGACCAACAAACCTTTAGAAGTTAAGAAATGACACTAAGAAAGCTATACTCTCTGATAAAAGGAATTACTACCAACAATTCCAACAAACTAATCAAAGCAACCCTCAAAAATTCTGGACTAGCATTAATCAGTTACTCCACCCAGGTCATTCCACCACACCTAACCCTCAAAATACTGACCATACTAATCCCATGAATACAGCCAATACAATTAATACCTTCTTTACTAATACTATCCAAACACTAGCTAGTCAGTTATCACCTAATAGCTTCACTCTGCCTTCTTATAACTCTACCTCACCCCCTCCTTTTCACTTGAAACCTGTACCAACTACATATAGTCTAACCCTCATACAAAAACTAAAACCATGCTCTCCCTCAGCAGATCAACTACCTGCTGATTTCCTACGGCTATCAGCCAAAGCTATAGCTTATCCTATTTCCATTCTGATCAATAGGACTATTACTGAAGGTCACATACCTAGCTTTTGGAAAGTCTCTCATATTATCTCCCTCCATAAAGGTGGACACTCCTATGAGCTCTCCAACTACCGCCCTATTGCCCTTCTTTCACCCTTGGCAAAGATCATGGAGAAATGTATCCATAGGCAATTACTTGACCGCTTAACTCAAAATAACTTACTTTCCAGCTGTCAACATGGTTTCAGACCCTCACATAGCACCACCACCACCCTTCTTTCCTTTACAGATTGCATAAACAAAAACCGTAACCTTAATAACCTTTCTTCAGCACTGTTCATTGACCTGTCCAAAGCATTTGACATGGTCAATCATCAGATTCTCATCAACATACTCAAATCCCTATCTTTAGATGCACCTACCATAAAATGGTTCCAGTCCTTCCTAGGCAAAAGACAACAGGCAGTAATTTGGCATAAGGCTCTTTCTACCCTCCAACCAGTTACCCTAGGTTTCCCTCAGGGGTCCATACTAGGACCTCTCCTCTTCTCAATATTTATTAACGACCTTCATCTAGCCATCCCCCAAGCCACATGCATACAATATGCTGATGACTCCACACTAATATGCTCAGCGAAATCCACATATGAACTCCTCTCTCTTACCCAGAAGGCATTTAACACAGTTGAACAATGGTTTACACAGCATTGCCTTCTTTTGAACCCCCAAAAAACTAAACTCCTCTTTAATCCAACTCACAAGTCCTCTCCACTTGATTTCTCAGTTGCATCCACCAATGGTACCATTATATCACCCGAGCCAACCACCAAACTATTGGGTATCACCATAAATAATCTGAACTTTGACACCCATATCAACAATACAGTAAAACTGTCAACAAAAAACTTGGCTCCCTCTATAGGATTAAACCTTACATTTCCCCCACAGCTAGAACAACCATAGCTCACACTCATCTAATCTCTACTCTCCTCTATGCCTCACCTATTTTTACTAAACTTTCAAAAAATAACCTCAGCAAACTGGAAACTTCCTACAATAACATCGCTAGATTTGCAACAGGAAACCATTACAGAACCCATCACTGCATAAATATAAAGCAGCTAGGATGGCTTGAACTACAAAACGTGATTAAATTCCATCAACTAACCATTGCCCATAAAACTCTCTATAAACCATTCATTACTCCTATTCTATCTACCCTCATCACTCCATATACAAATCTGAAATCACTACGTTCCTCACACAAAAATCTTCTACATACCTCTAAACCTAACAACAAGGCTGGTGAATCTCTCTTCTCTAATGCTGTTGGAAAAACTTGGAATCTTCTCCCCAGTAACCTTTCCTCTCTTCCCTCTCCATCACTCTTCAAAAATAGACTAAAACTGTACCTTAGAACACACTGGTTGTGCCCCTGTACTAAACCTGACTAGGCAGTTATCCATCTGATTAAACTTAGCTCTGCTTATCCCAGACTACTTATAAGCTACAATATATTCTATTATAGATTTATTCTCTTAAACTACACTGTGTCTAATCTCTCTAAATACAAAGTATTCTCTTATACAAAATTTTTAAGAATTTTTTTTTAAATGGCTAACCATCGCTGAAATGAACCATGATCCTGTTTACAGAAATGCAACAAAATGTAATGAATGAGAGGAGTATCTGTAAATGTAGCTGTATTTGTCAATGTCTCTTATTATAAATGATATTGCGTTTTTTTTTGTGTTTGTTGGAGCTTTTCTCCACGGGCCTCCACTGAAAATGGACATATATCCAGTTGGACTAGCCCGGTCAACAAATGTAAAATAAAATAAATAAATAAATAAAAAACTGTAAGCCTGTTTCCTACCTTTCCTGTAACTAGTGTTCCAGATACAGATTTGCTGTATCCAGGACTGTATGGAAGCTTCTCAGCCCCCCAAGCCTTTCTGTGTTGGAGGGAAGCCTTCTAGCTTATCAGTGGAAGTGGTAAGCACTAGGTAACTTGTCTACCACATAAGGAGTGGTTCTGGCCCAGAAATTGTAGTTACTGGCCTTTTGGGCAATCTCTTCCATCTCTCTCAACTTTCTGATTTGAAAGCCTGCATTTGCACTTGTTTCTGTCCTGTAACTCGTCTAGTGCAGATACGGATTCTTAGTTTTAGCACTTAAATTTGCTTATTCATGCTCAGCACTTGTTCAGAACTTGTAAGCACTAAATAAGCTACTAATTACTATAGCACTTAGTCTTCCTCATTACCTAGAGGAAAACAGTTTTTGTACTTACTTTTCTTACTTGCTTAGAGAAAAACAGCTCCTGTACTCACTTTCCTCACTTATCTAGAGGAAAATAGTTTTTTTATTCAGGCATGTCCAAGGGTCAGCGCCCAGTGTTCTCTCCTGTCTATCTGATGAATCTGTGCATCTTGAGACAATGTAGAAATTGCCTCATGTACACAGACAACCCTCTCCTCCTACCACCCAACACTACAACCTGTGAGAGATGCACTTATCTAGCCAAACTGGAGGTAAAGCTCTCTCCAACCAAGACTGAACTTGACAGTCATGAGGAGAAGGCACCACACCACACTCATCACATAGTCTCACTAAATCTACACCACCAAAATCCACACATAGTAACACAAAAACATTCGCGGAAGCTCTCAGTAATAATCTGTCTAAGCAACAAAGACCTCCAAAGCAGAAACACAAGCAACCTCCATCCCCCAACACAACCCAAATGACACACACCCCACAGACTCAGTGTGCCACTCAGCCACAGCCAATAAGGCAAAACAACGTACCCAACACACTAGTCATAGGTGACTCTATAGTCAGGCACACTGATGTCCCACTCACTAGGCTAAACAAGGAGAAGGTTACTGTCAGCTGCCTGTCGGGTGCCAGGATCCGCCACATAACCCACGCACTCTGGTCACTCCACAACAAGTACAAATATGACTCTGTCATTGTCCATGTTGGTGTGAATGACCTGCAACGTTCCTCCCTGGACTACATGAAAAGAGACATGGAAGAGCTCTCCGATCTTTTAGCCCAGGCAGGTATGACCCTAGCCCCGAGTAGCATTCTGCCGTCGCCCAGAATGTTACCACAGTACAAGGACAAAATGATTGACTTCAACAATTGGCTAAGCTTCTGGTGTCATTCTAAGGGGATCCAGTATCTGTCTACTTGGGATCACATGGTCGACAGACCACGATGCTTTGCCACAAATGGCCTGCACCTGTCGCCCCTGGGATTCCGGATACTGGCTAAGGCTCTTGCTGCCCCTATAGTACCTTTGTTAGGCAGGGTTCAAATAACAAATTCACCACCATAACAGGAACAGGCAAGAAGGTAATGCTACTCAATGCTAGAAGTCTAAATCTCAAAATGCACTCACTCGAGGCACTCCTTAAAATGGAGAACATCGATATCTGTGCAGTGACTGAGACCTGGTTCAAGGCTCCAGAGAGCACCCCTGCACTACTAGGCTGTAACTCATACCATACTTTTCGGCCATGTAACCTGGACCGAAACACTAAAGGCGGAGGTGTGTCCATATTCATTAAGGATATCCACACCTCCAGGCTAGTTGCTCAGCATAATGCATCCGAGGTTATCTAAGTGCAACTAACTCTGGGCAAAACTGCAATCCAAATTGTAGCTTGCTACAGATCCCCCACCATGCCCCAGGATTCCCACTCATTTTTTCTTGATGTACTGGAAAATGTTAGGGTTCAACCAAACACCCTAATAATGGGCGACTTGAACTACCCCACCATTAACTGGGAAAACTACTCTTGTACCAACTCCTTAGCTCAACGCTTTCTGGAATTCATAAACTCCAATGCCCTAGATCATCTTATCCACATCCCCACCAGGGGCAACAATATCCTAGACCTAGTCATTACCAACATGAGTGACCGGTGTTCCACACTCCTCGTTGGTCTGATCCGACCATAAGCTTATCACCCTTGATATCTACATCCCGCTCCCACCCCCCATTAAGGAAATGACAGTAAAAAAATTCTCCAAAGCCAACTTCATGCTTCTTAAGATAGAAGTGGTAAACTTCATGACACCCATGCAAATGGACAACACAGTTACAACTGCTGAATCCTACACCAATCACTCTATAAGTACTTACACTAGTGCATGGATTGTGCTATCCCAAACACAACCAAGATGCTATCCTCCAAAAAAAGGAAGCCAATCTGGTGGTCCCTTGCCATAACCAAACTGTACAACAGAAGGAAGAAACTTTTGCAAAAGAGAGTAAAATCCCATGAGTGGAGGAGCTCCCTGGTCAGCCTCAGTAAGAAGCTGAGATCCCTTATAAGATCCTCCAAAGCTAGCTGCGAAAACAAAATCGCCACTAAATCCAAGGACAACCACAAAGCATTGTATAGCTATGTCAAAAATCTAGATGGCAATACCCAGATCTGCTCTGCGTTACAGCACAAATTCACAAAAATTACAGAACCAACTGATATTATCAACATCCTGGCAGATAGGTTCAGTGCTACCTTTACCCCCCCCCTCTCACCCTCTAAAGGGCCCATATCTATACAGGAAGAATGCAAAGTCCCTGTTATCACAACTACGCAGGTAAAAGCTGCACTCTCTAAAGCCAAAAACACAGCATCCATGGGACCGGACAACATCCCAGGCTGCATTTTACATGAACTTCAGAACGAACTGGCTCCCCACGTAAGCACCATCATTACATCCGAGTGACGCCTCCAGGTGCATCTGCAGTTACCCCCTACTGCTCCTCTAGGCGTCAAATATTACTTGTTCATACTTGCATTAATAATTCCAAAACCACACTACATACAAGGTAGAAGAATATTTTATCTTGAAGCATACATGATGGCAAACACAATTGTACTAATATTTGACCTCTGTCACTGAGTATTTATTAGAATTGTAAGGTGATAACTTCATTTTTAAAGGCTTAGGCCACACCCACTAGGGGTTAAAGGTACACACTCAAAAGACTTGTACTGGAGGGAATGAGTTTAATAGCCTTGCGTCAGGCTTTGTGCCCACTGAATGGCGCACAGCAACAGTTATCCCACTCCACAAAGGGGGAGCCACCACTGATCCCGGGAACTATCGACCTGTTAGCCTGACGAGCCTGGTCTGCAAGGCCATGGAACGTATCGTTATGGAACTCATAAACAAAGACATCGGTAACTGCCAAACTCTGGATCCCACCCAGTTCGGGTTTGTGAAAGGCAGATCATGCCTCCTGAACCTGATCAACTTCTTCGAGGCAGTCACCAAAGCCATGGATGAGGGTAAGGTAGTTCACACAGCCTATCTTGACCTCGCCAAGGCTTTCGACACCATCCCCCATTCTGGAATTATAGCTAAACTCACTAAACTAGGTATAAATTCCTGCATCACAAGATGGGCTGCCAACTGGCTCACTGACAGAACCCACACTGTAAAAGTTGCAGGCTCCAAATCTGACCTCAAAGCAGTGACAAGTGGAGTTCCACAGGGCTCCGTCCTGGGACCTCTCCTGTTTGGTATCTACTTCTCTGAAGTACAGGCTAACACAGAAGGCCTCTGGCTAACGAAGTTCGCAGATGACTGAAAACTAGGAGCCATAGTCAAGTCCCCAAATGATGTGGACATCCTACGGAAGGGCCTCACTGAGACAGATTCCTGGTGTCAAGTCATGACCTCAAGCTCAATGCCAAAAAGTGCAGTGTCATCCCCTTTAGTAAAAACTCTGTACCCATGAACTACCACATAGGCAGCAATCTACTTAAAACCAAATGTGTGATAAGAGACCTTGGGAGTCTTCTCCTTTGATAGTCACATCGCCACAGTAGTCAGGAAGTCCTTCTACATGGCACACCTCATCGTAAAAGGGTTCTCATCCAGGAAAAAAGAGGTCATTGTTCCCCTCTACGCGTCACTCATTAGACCCATTATAGAGTACAACGCCCCTTTTGGAATGTACCTCAGAAGACATCTGCAGCAGTTGGAAAGGCCACAGAAGTACCTCACAAAGAGGATTTCTGGCCTCAAACAAATGCCCTACACTGACTGCCTCAAAAAACTCCAGCTTTACTCCTTAGCATATCGCCTACTCCGAGGTGATCTATGCCTAACATATAAAGCTATGTCAAACCCAGAGCTGTTGGACATGCCACACCTAAAGAAATCCCAATCCCTCTGAGCTACACATTCTAGGGACCTAAACCTTGTCACCACAATAAACAGGACATGCTGGAAGGATAGATTCCTGTCCCAGACACTTCCTGTACTCTGGAACAAGCTGCCCATCTATGTCAAGCAAAATTCTTCATTAGCACTCTTCAAGAAAAATCTTGATGAGTGGATGAGAAATAGGAAATACACCCCGAGGATCACTTCTGTGTCTCTGCCCGACAATGGCACAGGAAAATAACTTTCTTGGGTAGCGTAAGCCATGGAACCTTGCTGGCTAGGCTTACGTAGGCCCTTGGGCCGATAGCCTAGTACCTACCTATGAACCTAAATGACTGATGTATTTATTAGATGTAGTTGAAATACTGTTGAGCGGTGTCTTTTTATTCCTTCGATTAAATATATTTAATTGACTTAATGTATGTATTAGATGTAGTTGCAATGTTGTTGGGCGGTGTCTTTTTATTCCTTCGATTAAATATATTTAAATGACTGATGTATGTATTAGATGTAGTTGAAATGTTGTTGGGCGGTGTCTTTTTATTCCTTTGATTAAATATATTTAAATGACTGATGTATGTATTAGATGTAGTTGAAATGTTGTTGGGTGGTGTCTTTTTATTCCTTCAATTAAATATATTTAAATGACTAATGTATGTATTAGATGTAGTTTAAATGTTGGGTGGTGTCTTTTTATTCCTTAGATTAAATATATTTAAATGACTGATGTATGTGTTAGATGTAGTTGAAATGTTGGGCAGTGTCTTTTTATTCCTTCGATTAAATATATTTAAATGACTGATGTATGTGTTAGATGTAGTTGAAATGTTGGGCGGTGTCTTTTTATTCCTTCGATTAAATATATTTAAATGACTGATGTATGTATTAGATGTAGTTGAAATGTTGGGCGGTGTCTTTTTATTCCTTCGATTAAATATATTTAAATGACTGCTGTATGTATTAGATGTAGTTGAAATGTTGGGCAGTGTCTTTTTATTCCTTCGATTAAATATATTTAAATGACTGATGTATGTATTAGATGTAGTTGAAAGGTTGTTGGGCGGTGTCTTTTTATTCCTTCGATTAAATATATTTAATTGACTTAATGTATGTATTAGATGTAGTTGAAATGTATTGGATGTAGTTGCAATGTTGTTGGGCGGTGTCTTTTTATTCTTTCGATTAAGTATATTTAAATGACTGATGTATGTATTAGATGTAGTTGAAATGTTGGGCAGTGTCTTTTTATTCCTTCAATTAAATATATTTAAATGACTGATGTATGTATTAGATGTAGTTGAAAGGTTGTTGGGCGGTGTCCTTTTATTCCTTCAATTAAATATATTTAAATGACTGACGTATGTATTAGATGTAGGTGAATTGTTGTTGTGCCTTGTCTTTTTATTCCTTCGATTAAATATATTTAAATGATTGATGTATGTATTAGATGTAGTTGAAATGTTGGGCGGTGTCTTTTTATTCCTTCGATTAAATATATTTAAATGACTGATGTATGTATTAGATGTAGTTGAAATGTCTGCGTTTATTAATTAGTGAATTGTTGTTTGCTTGTTTTATTCTTGATTATTTTTTAAAATTCTTATTTAATTATTAAATGCTGTGTTTTTATTTGTTAAAAATTTTAATGCTGTTTTTATTCTTGTTAAATTTAGCGTGTTTTTTATTCTGTTAAATTTTTAATGCTTTATTATTAATTATTAAATTGTGGGATGTTTTTATTTATAATTATTAAATGCTTTATTGTTAATTTATTAAATGTGATGTGTTTTATTCTTGAAATTTTGAATGCTATTATTATTAATTATTAAATGTTTGATGTTTTTATTCTTATTAATTTTTATATTTTATTAATTATTAAAGGTTGTTGGTGTTTTTATTTGATTAAATTATTTAATATTTTTGTTAATTATTAAATTGGCAGTGTTTTTATTCTTGATTAAATTTTTAAATCTTGATTTTAATTATTGAAATTTGTGTTTTTATTCTAATTAAATTTTTAAATGCTATTTGATTAATTATTAAATGTTGTGTTTTATTCTTTGTTAAATTTTTAAATGCTTATTATTAATTGTTAAATGCGTGTTTATTGTTAAAGTTTTGTGTGTCTTTTTATTCCTTCAATATTTTT
>NC_056733.1:943462346-943499846 GCF_019279795.1 Protopterus annectens
GTGTAGAAATGCATGGTAGCACAGCATAGTGTAAGATTGTAGTGGGATACAAATATCAAAAATCAAACATTTAACTATAAAATTGGAGACTTTATTAAAATGTTTTATGCTTTCATTTACTAATACAATGGAACTTTTTCAGAACAACCAATTAATGACAATGTCTTAAAAAGTGTAGGCAGTCACATGGCTACAGCCACCTAATAAGTGAACATGACTGCAGGGCTTACCAAATTAATTTGTGGAAGTAAATATTCATGAAATTAATTTTACTGGCCTAACTCTGAAAATACATTTAATATTAATATTTTCATTCAAGTCAGGCAGCGTGTCTGCTGCCCATAACTCTGGAAGTTCTATTGGAACGATGGTTGATAAACGATACAATCCTCCATGTCTGACAGTATTTTTATTAAGGAGTAAAAAGTAGTGATAGTCCTGGACCCAGTTTGAAAGCCATGCTGTTTGTCAATCAGGATATCCTATTTCTGGATGAATTACAGGGTTATAAAAAGCATTATTTTCTTGAGTACTTATACCAGTGGGCAAATGCTAGCAATAGGACTGATCACTGGGCCTTGTAAGAGATGGATCCTTACATAGAGGAGTAGTTAATGCATGATGTTAAGTTGTCAATCTCACCTTCATTCTTGCTGGATGGGTTCGGAGCCGATCCTCGGCTCCGACTCGGCACTTGCTTTAGCTTAGGAACTCCTTTTACCAGCTCGAGGCAACCCTATATCCCATGATGCAAGGCGGAACTACCTCAGATCTCGTTTGCCGCTTAGCGAAAGAGGTCTCCTTTGCCAGCTGAGGTAAGTGATTTTCTGGTAAAATCAGAAAAAGCTTAGTTAGGAATTTATTTTCCCCTTTTAGTCTTAGTATAGTCTGTAGTATATTACAGCCTACCCTATTCCCTTCCTTTCAAACTTTATAACCCTTTTTTATAACCTTTAGTATAAAGTTTTTAGTTATGCCTAAAACCCTATTGGTTAATCCCTTCCTGTGTGTTGTGTGTAGGGGATTAATTTTGTGTGTTTGTTGGGGTTTGTGTGTGTTACTTCCTCCTAGGATATGTCTAGGGAAGGCAAGGTCTCAGGCTTTAAGAAGTGTGACCAGTGCTGTCAGAAAATGTCTCTGACAGACGGTCACACTTCTTGTGTGTACTGCCTGGGGCCTTTGCACCTGCAGGACTCCTGTGCTTTGTGTCACGCTTTTAGCCAGAGAGTCCTGCAGGAAAGGAGGAATAAGCTTATCCTCCGAGGCTTACTTAAGCCAGAAGGTTCTCCCTCTAAAGCAGGGTCTGGGAAACCTTCTAAGCCACCAAGGCTCAGGCTTCAGTATCCAAGCCTCCTCCGGTGGCTTCGCTCCGTCGAGCCGAGATCGCCCGCTGGAACCGATGCATCTACCGTTAAAGTAGTAGGGTCGCCGCTGGCCCCGATACCTTCTCTACTGTGGCCTTGTCGGCTCCGGCTGGAGCCGACACTTTATCCAGCATCGGAGCCGAGAAACCTTCGGCTCCATCTGGAGTTCAGGGGACTTTGGCTCCGATGGCTTCGACCCGAAAGAGATCTCGGTCCCCTTCGATACTGAGTATCCATTCGCTCCGGGTCTCCTCTTTTGTCGGAGCGGAGCCATCGGAGCCGATCTTCGAGATCTTCCAGGCTGTCTGACCACGACTTAGAGAGGGTGGTAAGCAGGCTGTTGAAGTCTCGGGCACTGGCCCAAATGCTCCATAGCCCAGACTTCGGCTATAGCCTTACCCCTTGAACTTCCTCCTCCGACTCCACACCAGAGTTCGGAGCCAGAGCTTCTCGGGACAGCGACTGTTTCGATGCCGGAGCCGATACATCCTTCGGCTCCGTCGTCCTCGGCTCCGATCTCCTCCTTGAGGCCTTCCTTGGAGGGATCTGGTCATCGGGTTTCCACTGTCGGCTCCGAGGGGGCTAGTGGCATCGGACCCTTGTCCGACCCCGCTCTCCCTCTCGGGGCTTTGGCTTTGGTAAGCTCGGTGCCGACATCGGCCTCGGAGCCTTCCCTCTCATTGGAGCCGGGAATTCCTGTTTCTTCGGAGCGGGGATATTCCGGTCTCCCCGGGAGGGAGCCTTTGAGGTGATGAGGAGTGTCCTGGCCTCTGAGCCTGGTCAACGGTCTATCCCTCTAGCTCCTCCCTCATCAGTGCCTGCAGACGCCTCTTGCCAGCCTCTTGCTCTCAGGCCCAGGGATCCATCGCCCCAGGTTTCCCCACTGGGAATTTCCTCCTCTTCCGAGGTTTCTCCTGATCCTGCAGGGGAACCCCCTCGGAAGAGGACGTAAGAGGAAACACACAGACTCCCTGAGTCTACTACATCTGATACCGACTTAGATGAGTCGGAGGGTTCCCCACGGTCCCCTCTGAGGATGTCTCCTTTTCAGACATCCTTGAGCTCCTCAAACAGAGGGGAATTGGCCTCCATTGACCCCTCCGAGGATGAGTCGGTATACCTGGAGGCTTTTGGATCCCGACCCTCCACCTCCTGGGTGTCTCCGCCTTTCGACCCACTTATGCAGGTAGTGGCTCGGAAGGCGTGGGCGGCTCCAGATTCTGTGGAACCTGTCCCCAGAAGACCATCCAAATTCATTACGGCCCCTTCGGACAAACAGTTCCTTTCCAAGGGTGTCTCGGTGGATGCTATGGTGGTGGCGGCTGCCACTAAGAAGGAACTGGTGGATCCTTCAGTACCTGTCCATCCTCCTAATAAGGACTCTAGAACCATGGACAGGTATGGAAAGCGGATGTTTTCTTCAGCGACCTTTGCTGTGCGTTCGCTGAATTATCTTTGTCACTTCACCAGGCTTCAACGAGATGTTCTCAAGGAACTGGGAGAAGTAGTCCAGGATCCTTCTGCTGCTGGGGCTCAGGAAAAGATTGCCTCGCAGCTTGCAATCCTGAATTCCATATCTAACTCCTCCATGCGGCTCATATCCTATGCGGCCGATGGAGCGAGCAGGGCCGCAGGCACAGGAGTTGCTCTTAGACGCCAAGCCTGGATGTGGCTTTGTAATTTTGCAGACCCCTTTAAGGCGTCCTTCACTAATACCCCCTTTGATGGTTCGGCTTTGTTCAGACCTCAGGTGAAGGATACCTTGACCAGGTGTGAGCAGGACGGTATAACTCTTTCTGCCGTTGGAGTCCAGTTTTCCACTCCTTCTAGACCATACCCCTAGGGTCAGAAGGGGGGGAAGATGTGGTTCCGTAAAGCCCAAGGAGCTACACCGGACACACGTGGTCAGTTTACCCCCAGAGGCAGAGGGGGTAACAATAATAGACGCCGCCCTAGAGGCAGGGGGGGGTCCTCAGAACCAGGGCAACAGGGAGTCTCTTCCTGAGAAGCCCTTTCAGCATCCCTGAGGTTTTGCCCGACTGTCCACCCTTGGAGGCATTCGGGGGAAGGATTTCGCTGTACCCAGTAGCCTGGCAATCCCTGTCTCAAGAGATGTGCGTACAGTTGATCATATCCGAGGGTTGCAAAATCCCCTTCGAAAGGTTTCCCGTACCTCTACAATCCCTTCCAGACATCTCACCCGGTCAAAGGGATTTGGCAGAACAGGAGGTTTCAAAGCTCCTAGAAAAAAGAGCCGTCCAGACTGTGCCAGCAGACCAGGTAGGATCCGGCATCTACTCGATATTCTTTTTGGTCCCCAAAAGGACGGGAGATTGGAGACCAATATTAGACCTGAGCAATCTAAACAGATTTGTCAAGAAGGCAAGATTCCGGATGGTCACGCTTCAGTCCATTCTGCCCTTTCTGGGCAAGGACAACTGGATGTGCTCTATAGACCTTCAGGATGCGTACTATCACATAAAGATTCACAGACGCTCCAGAAGGTTTCTCCGCTTTCGACTAGGGACCAGTCATTACCAATTCAGGGCACTGCCCTTTGGCCTCACTTCAGCCCCCAGAGTGTTTACCAAATGCATGGCAGTGGTCACAGCTCATCTGAGACGTCAAGGATTCCAGGTGTTTCCCTATTTGGACGACTGGCTCCTCTCCGCCACCACCAAGTGTCAGCTTCTTCAGTCCAGAGACTACACTCTACAGCTTTGCAGGAGTTTGGGAATTTCAGTAAATTTCAAAAATCTTCTCTGCTGCCTTGCCAATCTATCACCTTTATAGGCAGAATTAAACACCATCAAAATGTTAGCCAGACTAACAGATCAAAGAATTCTGGACATCCAAAATTGCTCGGCTTCTTTTGCAAAGCAACAAGATCAAAGCCAGATTTATACTGAAGGTTCTAGGTCTTATGGCTGCGCCATTGTTCTTCTACCACTGGCTCGCTTCCACATGCGTCTTCTGCAGTGGATGCTATTCACGCAATGGTCGTACCACAGTCTCCGATGAGGCACGAAGTCTTGGTAACACAGTCGTGCGAGCTCATCTGAACTGGTGGATATCTTCCCTCTTCTTCATCAGGGCCGACCCTTTATTCCCCTCCTCCAGTTGCCACAGTCACTACGGATGCCTCTCTGATCGGGTGGGGGCATTATCAGGGCAGGATGGTCCACGGGACGTGGCAACCCATAGAATACCATCTGCACATAAATGTCCTGGAGATGAGAGCAGTGCTTTTAACGTTGCAAGCCCTCAACGACTTTCTTCCCACGGGGACTATTGCAGTACAGACGGACAACATGTCCGTAGTCTGGTACATCAACAAACAGGGCGGGACCAGGTCCTATCCGTTATGTCGAGAAGCTCTCAGACTTTGGCAATGGGCGATCTCTTCTCAGCGGTTTCTGATAGCAACGCACATCCCCGGCAGGTCCAACCTATTAGCGGACAGGCTGAGCAGATCCATTCTGATGCCTCACGAGTGGTCTCAATCAATCTGTAGTGGATCAGATTTTTCTGAAGTGGGGCACTCCTTGTTGCGATCTTTTTGCTACTCCTCAAAACAACAAGTGCGCCGATTTCTTCACTCTCTTTCCCCTTCCAGGCCAACCTCTGAGAGACTCTCTAACCCAGGATTGGCCCCGGGGACTTCTGTACGCTTTTCCTCCTTTTCCCTTGATTCCACAAGTCATTCAGAAAGCCACCGTTTTGAGAGCCAAGTTGATCCTCATTGCCCCATATTGGCCTCGACAAATTTGGCTTCCGTCTCTGCATCGTCACCTTCTGGTGCAGCCCTGGCATCTGGACCCAGTTCCGGATCTCTTGATCCACCAATCGGGTCAGCAGCACCGGGCCATTCATTCTCTCAACCTCACTGCTTGGTTGCTCCACTTCCTACCCTAGCCAGGCTACCGATGATTTTGGACTCAGTCAGAGACATTTTAGTCTCTTCCTTGAAGTCATCCACTAGGACTGTTTATGCTAGCAAGTGGCGACGTTTTTCTATTTGGGCGAATTCCAGAAATATTGACCCCTTTACTGCTCCTGTACATTCGGTTTTAGATTTCCTGGCGGAGGTTTTTCATTCAGGATCCTCGTCATCTACAGTCAAAGTACAACTGGCTGCTATTTCCAAGTATCATGTTGGCCTGCATGACAATAACATTATGTCTCATAGGTTATGCAAGGCCTTTCTGAGAGGAGTTTTCCTCCTAAAACCACCTATAAAGCATCCTCCTCCGCAATGGGATCTAAACTTAATGTTGGCATCCTTGATACTACCTCCCTTGAACCGTCTGCTTCATGTTCTTTGAAGTTATTGACCTGGAAAACTATATTTTTACTGGCTGTCACTTCTGCAAGAAGGGTTTCCGAGATTCAAGCTCTCTGCATTCGTTCCCCTTATTTGGTTTTTCATAAGGACAGGGTATCATTAAGAACTAACCCTTCTTTTCTCCCCAAAGTCGTATCTCAAACCAACATTAACCAATCTATAGACCTACCAGTCTTTTTCCCAAACTATTCCGACAGAGCTGAACAGAAACTGCATTTTTTGGATGTCCATCGTCAGCTCAGGTACTATTTGCATAGAACTAAACAATTCAGAAAATCGGACCAATTATTTGTCTCCTATGCGGAAAACAGGATAGGTCTTCCAGTATCTAAAGTGACCTTATCCAGATGGTTGACTTCCACTATTTCCTATGTGTACTCTCTCAGAGGCAAACAGCTATCTTCTAAGCCAAAAGCACACTCAACCAGGAGTCTATCCACTTCTGCAGCTTTTCAGGATAGACTACCCATTGATACCATTTGTGCAGCAGCTACTTGGGCTACGCCCATACCTTTGTCTCTCATTACAAGTTGGACTTGGCCTCCAGAGATAGGGCCAGTTTTGGTTCCACAGTTCTCAAGAGTCTGTTCCATTGAGCCACCCGGGATACAGGTGCTAGGGACGCGGTCCCATCCAGCAAGAATGAAGGCGAGATTGACAACTTAACATTTAGAAGTTATGTACCTACCATAACGTTCCATGTTAGTTGTCTTCTCTCACCTTCTTTCTTGCGTCCCTCCCTCCTTCCCCCTGGCCTGGACAGATCTTGAAGAGTTCCTATTAGGTTGTTTCCTCCGAAGCCTTCATATGAGGACTTCTATTAGGAACTTGTGTTCCTAATTATGTTAGGATAGTCTTTAGCATGGTAGGTTAGCTACCAAACGAGATCTGAGGTAGTTCCGCCTTGCATCATGGGATATAGGGTTGCCTCGAGCTGGTAAAAGGAGTTCCTAAGCTAAAGCAAGTGCCGAGTCGGAGCCGAGGATCGGCTCCGAACCCATCCAGCAAGAAAGAAGGCGAGAGAAGACAACTAACATGGAACGTTATGGTAGGTACATAACTTCTAATTTAAAACTAACTGAAATGTCTTAAGAGTAAGGTTAAATACAAAGGTTAGAAGATCACTGAATAATTTTTACAAATAATACGCTGTGCATTTCTGTTTTTATTTAGAACCACTGCAAGTTTGACGTAGAACTGCTTAAGTTATTGGTCAGTATTGGTCCCAAGTTTATAAAAAAAAAAAGTGTTTGAAATTGTAATTCTGAGTTGCCCCCAGATTTTCAAAAGCTTGCACGGAGTGCATAATCGGTGCAGGAGCTCAAGCAGGCAATATGTCTGCTGTGCGAGCCAGGAACAGCCTGCAGGGGCGTGCATGAGCGCTCCTGTACTAATCCTGCACGGATTAAGCCCTGGTATGCAAATCACCCAATTTGCAGGAGAAATCTATGCAAATTAGGTGATTTTGCAATCTAGGAAGCTTTCAACAGTCCGTGCAGGACTAGTGATATCTGCAGAAATGTACTCTGTTAGTAACAGACTACATTTCTGCAAAATCCAAAAACGGAGCTGTGATAGCCCCAAATAAAGGCTGCATATCATGTAGTAAGCATGCCAATGGCCAAGTATAAGGCCATTGGCATTGCAAACAAAAAAAAATACAAAAATCAACTTTTATTTTTTTTAGCTGATTAAAGCTGTTTAAGAGTAGGGCAGCGGCACCCAAACAGGATCGGGAGGAAAACAATAAAATAAACCTAAAATAAGCTGTGTAACTAAAATCAGTATTCAGCCATGCAAGTCAATGGCAGGCAGAAGACAACCTAGCCTGTGAGTAGTGATTGCTAAGGGGGGAGGCTCAGTGTGAGACATGTAACTATGCATTAGCAGGCAATCCTATGCAAATGAGGGGAAGGATAGTGAATCCCAGTCTTCCCCAGCATGTGAGTCAGGTCCCAATAGTGTAAGAGTAGGACTAGCGTGGTGCAATCCTAGGAGTTAGGTGACATCATGGGGGTGTGTGTCAGGCATACTGTAAGCGGATTGGAGCTCTGTGGCTTGGGTTTGTGCCTAGCTTAACACAGCTAAGCTAGGGGGTGTGTCTAAACGTGCTTAGCACTCTTTACAAAGCCTAAGCGGGTGTGCACGCTGCGCACCGGGTTTTACAGGAGGAAAAACAAGGTTAAACCAGGAAATAGCAGCACTGTGCCAATTTGAGCACTCTGCGCGGCACGCCCCCGGGCTAAAACAGGAAGACAATGGGAAGGGAAAACAGCAGTAAGAAGGTAATCAAGGAGAACTAGCATAGCTGGCAGGTGAAATGTGTCAGAATCAGCCAATTACACAGGCAGCAGACCAGCCCAGCCCAGAACGCTACTATAAACTATGCAAACATCTTTCCCTCTGGTTTTTCTCACACTGTACACCACCGGTGTAAACAAGCAGGGAACTTTTAACACTCACAACAGCAAAATGATAGGGACTGCAGTAGCTATCATACAACAACTTGTGGAAGAGGCTGAGGGTGATGAGGATGTGAATGCTGTTGACCAACCCACAGTGAGGAGATGGAGAAGAGTGTACAGACCCAAGGTAACCTACCAGGGGCTACATGAGCTAGAGATAGTGGAGCGCTATAGGGTGGGCAGGGATCTCCTGCAGCAAATTGTTGAGCTGTGCTGGCCACGCCTCACACACAGAACTAACAGAGGGGAACCCATCCCAGTGGATACCAAGGTATGTGTAGGCCTAAGAATACTAGCTACAGGTGCCTTCCAAAGGCCAACTGGTGATATGATGAGGATTTCACAGGCATTAGCATCCAGGGTACTCCACCAGTTCCTGGATGCCATGTCAGTACATGCCTGTGAGCACATATATTTCCCCAACACCTGTGAGGCATTGGCCAGCAATATGCAACTGTTCCATCAAATAGCAGAATACCCTGAGGTAGTGAGTGCTATAGATGCATGCACATACGCATCAAAGCACCACCCAGTGAGCGGGGTAGGCTCTACATCAACCGCAAGGGCATCCCTCCATCAACTGCCAGGCCATGTGCGATGCCCAGGGCATAATAATGAATGTGTGTTCCGGCTGCCCTGGAAGCTATCATGATTCCCACATCTGGCATCTGATGCAGCTGTACCAGAGATTTGCCAATGGGGACATCCCTCACGGTCACCTAGTGGGGGATGCTGGATAAGCACTGGAGCTGTGGCTGATGACACCCATCAGAAATGCACACACACCCGAACAAGAACTCCATAATGAGGCACACGCACAGACCAGAATTATAATAGAGCATGTGTTTGGGATGCTCAAGTCACGGTTCCGGTGCCTGAACACATCCGGTGGAGCCTTGCAGTACTCACCAGCTGCATGTACCCAAATTATCATCGTATGTGCCATGCTACACAGTATGATCCTGCAGAAACAGCTGCAGCAGGAACAGCACAGGGCAGGGCCACACAGCCCCCCCACCATTGCCAAGGCCTGCACAGGTACAGAGTGACTTGGAGGAGGAACAACCTGAGCCTGCCCCAGTTGGCAGAAGGAGGCGTGCCTAGTATGCCCTGGCCTTGGCAAAGAGGCAATGCATAGCACATACACTGACACAGGAGGGACCCAGGGAATAACACCTCCCTCTGACTCTCACATACAGTAAAAGGAATGCCATACATTACACTACTTGTGCCTAACCATGTGTAGAGAGTGTGCTATGTGCATCCGATATAGGCAGCCCTGCAGCACCACCCTCAATATTGGGACACTCACAAGGTTTAGTGACTCACACATGCCAGATGGGGGGGGGGGTCACATACCCAACAACAGTCACAGCCAGCAGGACAGGTGTAGACAAAGACAAACAAAGGCAGTGCTATGGCCTCTGAATGAGGCCTATGGGTAACCTCCCCCCAGGCCTACACAGACAGACTACAGCAGGTCAGGCAGTGGGATGTCAGTTCTGAAGGGTAGGAAGTCAGAAACTAATATGTAGGTAATTAAAAGCTAAGATCTGTAGTACATTGGTATGCCTCTAGTCAGCACGATAGGTAAGACTACAGAATGAAATGGAGTACCCAACATACCAGTGCAGTCCTAGCAAATGTGTACAAGTGTCAGGTGTACACCCCCCCATCCTTTGTAGAAATGTAGTCACAGTCAGGTGTGCCCCCCAATCCTGTGTAGAAATGTAGAAATAGTCAGGTGTGCCCCCCACCCTGCGTAGAAGTGCAGAAATGTAGTAACAGTCCATGCCAAATGACTGACGGATACCCTGCAGAGACAGCATGCTACCTGTAGGTGTACAACACAAAGGTCAGCACTGCAGTACAAATGACCTGGACTCGATCCACACATTCAGTACAGATGGCCATAATGGGCATGCCCACACACTTAGAGAAATGAAGGCAATGTCAGTCAACAACATACTGAAAGGTCATACTGGGCATGCTCACACACTTAAACACATGAAGGCCATGTCTGCAAACACCAGTGGACCAGACATACCTGGCAGCTGCAGATTTTAGTGCAGACACTCCTCAGTATGCCCCACTCATGCTTTGCACACACAGTGGATAGGACAACAGGCATATATGTAAGGACAACACACTATAGTAAGCCAAAGGTAGACATACATAGATGTGTGGAAGAGGGGACTGTGACAAGGAGCCATCCAGGCCTGTCCCACCCAGCACACAGCTAAAGGGCCACAACCACATGAGGTTCAGATGTCACTCACTGTAGATAGTAGCCACCGGTATCTGTCAGTATTGCAGACTATGTGGTGCAAGTGTTAGCTGTGCAACGACTGTACAAGGAAGTAGTCATCTAGCAGCTGCATACACGTACCTGTGAAATATGACCCAGGTTGTGCCTGCATGTGGCGTGTCAACCCCTAGATGAATGGGTTATGGCCCATGCACACACACTGCCCTCCCCATAACCCCACTATGACAAGCATTCTGAGGTCATCCACTGTGAAATACACCTTTGGGAGAGTTGTATCCCAGTAATCTCCATAGCGCGTGCTGTAACTGTGTACTGCTGTAGTGAGATAAGCTAGTTAGGTAGGCATTCTAACCCCAGCCTTGGTGTGTGTATGTGTGTCTGTGTAGAAAGCAATGCTTTTTTATGGTATTCACACCCCCCTACAATTTAAATGCTCTTCTTTGGTAAGGCTGCTGATGTCATCCACATAGAAATGCACCTCTGGGAAGGTTGTATCCCAGCAATCTCTGCAGCGCGTCCTGTAACTGTGAACTACTGTAGTGTGATAAAGTAGTTGGGTAGAAGTTCTAAACCCAGCCTTGGCAACTTTGTGTGTGCGTGCGTTTGTGTGTGTGTCTGACTTTGTGTAGAACGCAATGCTTTTTTGGGTAGTCACACCCCCTACAATTTAAATGAACTACTTTGGTAAGGCTGCTGATGTCATCCACCTGGAAATACACCTCTGGGAAGGTTGTAACCCAGTAATCTCCGTAGCATGTCCTGTAACTGCGAACTGCTGTAGTGTGGTAAAGTAGTTAGGTAGGAGTTCTAACGCCAGCCTTGGCAACTGTGTGAGTGTTTGTGTGTGTGTCTGTCTGACTCTGTGTAGAAAGCAAGTCACACCTCCTACAATTTAAATGCATTACTTTGGTAAGGTTGCTGCTGTCATCCACCTAGAAATACACCTCTGGGAAGGTTGTAGCCCAGTAATCTCAGTAGCGCGTCCTGTAACTGCATTCTGTTGTAGTGTGATAAAGTAGTTAGGTAGGTGTTCTCCCAGACATGGCATGTGTGTGTGTGTGTGTGTCTGTCTGACTCTGTCTGTGTAGGGAGCAATGCTTTTTAGAGTAGTCACACACTCTACAAGTCAAATGCTCATCTTTGGCAAGGCTGCTGATGTCATCCACCCAGAAATACACCTCTGGAAAGTTTGTAGCTCAGTAATCTCTGTAGTGCGTGCCATAACTGCATACTGCTGTAGAGTGATATAGACCTCTTTTAGGGGTTCTATACCCACACATGTCGGTTGTGGATGTTTTGTGTGTGTTTCAGTGTCTGTAGGGAGCAATGCATTTTAGGCTACTCACACTCAGTACATGTCAAATGCCCTACTTTGGCAATCCTGCCGATGTCATTCATTGTGAAAAGGAGTTCTCCAGTAATCCCTGTGGTGCGTCCTATAATAGCCCCATGCTGTAGTGTGATATAAACCTCTGTTAGTGGTTCTATATCCACACAAGTCAGTTGTGGGTGTTTTGTGTGTGTGTCACTGTCTGTGTGGGGAGCAATGCATTTTAGTCTAGTCACACTCAGTACATGTCAAATGCCCTACTTTGGCTATTCTGCTGATGTCAGCCAATGTGATATACACCTTTGGGGAAGGAGTACTCTAGTACATGCCAGGTGTGTGTGTGTGTAACTCGTATTCTGTGTGGAGGTGGGTGTGTGTGTGTGACACCTGGGCCCAATGTGGAGTGGGTTATGCAAATTTATTATGTGGTGGCCCTAGTATATATCACAATGTCCACTGTACAGGGATAAGAGATGTGAAATAGTCGAGAGGCTGGGGGTGCAAATCCATACCCATACATGTGACATCAAGGCCAGGCAATCACAGTTAGCAACCCCAGTATTACCCAGAGCACACTCTCACCCCATGTCTCATACACACACACACACACACACACACACACACATGCCGAGGCAACAGCCAAATATATCTGTGTAGTACACTGCATATTTGCAACTGGTAGTAACTATGGAATGAATGCAGTGGCCTACAGAGGGCATGGCACCCTGTCCATCTGTCCAATAAGAACAGACATGCAGACAGTGCACCTTCCCCATTTTCCCCACTGGACACCTGCAACACCTCTGGTGCCATCACATGTGACCCACAAAGGACATACCATGCCTGAAAACATGCCCTGTATGGACAGATGCCATTGACACCAGGGAATGCCATTAGCATCCTATCAGTGTAGGTGCAGGGTAAACCTGCTGTCCATTACCAGTTCCTGACACAGGTGGCCAAGACTGGCACATCTGATGATGATCTGTGTTCACAACATGGGCCAGACACCCCAGGTACAGTTCCACATGTCACTGTACATGCATGTGGGAGGTGTGCACATCCCAGACACCATCCATGTCATGGACTAAGGAACACATACATGGCAAGTGATGCACAGCATTGGCCACACGCAGTAGTCATCCAGGTGACTGGATGGTGGATACAATACCCACCTGTGTGGGCAAATGCAGAAACCACAGCCCTGAGCCGCAATGCAGACCATTGTCATGTGGCCTGATGCCAAGGTATACCCATCACCTAGCCTTGTATAGCCGTCTGGCACAGTCACCCACCACATACCCGTGCATAAATGCACCCATGTATGTCAGTACTGACACCCTGTGTGTTTGTGTGTTATTTGATGCGTATGCTCACATCCACACTCTCATTACAACCCCCAGTGGCATACTGAAGCATGCTGTCTAATGCCAGACACCTCCCCACACCTTTTGCCCATAGAACCTCCGTATGACCCCGTGTGGTGCATGTGATACCTGCACAGTAAAGTGTTGTGGCAATCTCACTAGTGATGAGCTGTATCCCTGGCCCTGCCAAGTGTGCCAGTGTGTGTGTATAGAGTGTGGCTGTGTTGACGCTGGCACCTGTTCATGCGGACAGCCACATGTACTTCACCTACCGTATAGCTACCATATCCCTGTTGTAAATGTCATTCACCATCACATATATGTTCTGAGGACTCCACGACAGGTAACCTATGTGGTGCATCCAATAACTGCATAGGACTGTGATTGCACTACATAGTCATCAGGGGTTTGATACCCTGTGCTGGTAGGTGTGTGACACAAACATGCTTAGGTTTTACTCTCCCACCACTCCCTGACTTCTCAATGCCTCTGTCTGCCTCTCTCACTCCCTCACTGGTGGATGTGGAGACCTACACCTTCTTTGCTTAGGCAACAGCATGTGTATTTTAAGTGATGCTCATGATCAGCTAATGGCCTTTGCATGAATTGCAGCCCTCCCCTAGCTGATTGCATGTGGAACAGCTGTGGTAACATTCCCATAGCCAGTTGCATGGAAACACCCTCCAATATCCAGGAACATCATGTTGGTGTTGGCCCTTTTCATTCACTTTGAGCAGGAACTAGATCTGTTGTTTGGCAAACAGAATCTCAGATGGATTGGGGATTTACCTCTGACAACATATACTGTGGAAACAGGCCAACACACAGGAGGGGCATGTGCCTGACCAGACTAAAGACTGTAAGTGCTGCTATACTGCATTTGGAGTAATGTTGGTTTAACAGTGTGTGTGGATATGGCTGTCCTACATGTTGTAATACCTGCCATGTCAGTTCTATGTTTATGAGGAATCCCCATCTGTAGGGTCATCTGCATACTGGGCAATGTGTGGTGCCTTTGGTTTCATGTGTTGCCCACAGAGCATCCATCTGTGAACTGCAGAAGGTAGTGTGAGGATTGCAGTCTGTAGATGGTGAAAGCCGTGACAGTTACTGACTTCATATCCCTCATAGGACATATGTTGCAACAAACCCTGTTACAGCAGTAAATGTATGAGGTTATCTCAGCAACATGTCAATATTGGCCCTGTGTATGTGCTTCCAGCCACAACTCTGTCAACCTTTGTACATATGTCATGTAGTAAGGGGTGCATAAGTGCTGTACACTATAATTAGTGTCATCATATCTGATAAGCCAGTGAGATATCAGACTGCTGCACATGTTATGTACAGTAGGGGTTATATTTGATGACATGACCTGGACATTCTGTGGTTGTTTGTACAGTACTGGGGTCTGTGTACTTATCGTGAATGTTGACAGTGTGTGTATTGTTAATATGTAATTGCAATGGACCTAGTCCTTAAGAATAATTTCATTTTCTTTCAGGGAGAATACTATAAACAATTGAAGGGCGTGGCAATGGGGGCACACTGTGCCCCTACCTACGCCAATATTATCCTCCTATATTGGGAAAATAAATGTGTGTTCACCTCTGAATTTAAGCAATATTGGAACCTTTATGGGCACTTTTTAGATGACATCTGTATATTTTGGACTGGTACTGATGATTATTTTTTCGAATTCCTTGAATACCTTTCTAAGACTACTAAGTTCCTAAAATTTACATAGCAGCTTAACAATAGTGAGTTAAATTACCTTGATGTTAACATTCAAAGGGTGGACAATGGTTTCAAATCTAAAATAATTAGAAAGCAGACATTCTCAAACTCTTATTTTCACTATGCAAGTGCCCACCCCCCACACCAGAAAAGAGGGGTAATAAAAGGTCAAATGGTCCGGGCTAGCAGAATGACATCTGATGACCAGGATTTTAAAAGAGAATGTGATTTTACAGTAGAAATGTTCAAAGCCAGGGGATGCCCTCCAACACTTTTGAATGATGTGTTAACAGAAGTCATGGATGGTAGAGAGTCTAGGTCTACCCCTATTTTGGGTAGAAATCACCTCTCTGATTATGCAAGGCTAGGTACGAGGATAGAAGGGGCGTCTTACCAATCTGCTTTGACTAATCACATATGATGGTGAAACAAATTTGGTCAAACAAGTTATAGACAAGGAGTGGAAAAAATTTGTAGCCGTATCAGATTTAAATTGTATATTTGACAAGCCACTTAAATGTGTGTATTAAAGAGGACGAAATATCAACAATATTTTGGAAGGAGGTTCCCATTATAACAATTTCAGATCTCTCATTAGTAACAAAAAAGGTACACACAAATGTGTAAGTTGTACGGACTGGGGACATGTTATATTTAAAATGTAGAAACAAGTATATAACTACTAGAGGGTATGCAAATTGTAATACCACAGGTGTGGTATATATTGTTTTGTGTGGGGGCATGTGACTCCTTCTATGTGGGTAAGACAGAAAGGAGATTAAAACAAAGAATGTATGAACACCTTTATGATTTAAGGAAGAAAAATGATAATAACTCCCTGTGCAAACATCGTCAGGCATGTCCAAAAGCAGAGCATCAATTTTTTGTGATAGAGGTGGTCTCTATAGACACCAGGGGTGGGCCATGGGAGACCAGACTCGAATATAGGGAACTATATTGGCAATTAGTCTTGGACGCTTGCAACAATTCAGGACTTAATGATATGGTGTCTTTAAAACCTGTACTCAAGCTCAGGTCTGCAAAATTGTGATATTTTTACATTTTTTGTGTACATTCATGTTATTTTATTCTGGTTTATTGATTTATGTGAATTCTTGATTTTATATACATTTTCATGTGTTTTATTGTTTGTCCACCAGATGGTGCTAGACTAGTAAGGCTGTCACATGCGGTTTAGAAGCCACTCTTTCTGTATCTTGGTAACTAATTGAATCACTGATTTCATTGGTCTATTCAAACCGGAAAAGTTATTTATCTAGGTAACTAAGAGGTTTTTGCCCATCTGATGAAGTTCTATGAGACGAAAATGTAAGGGGAAGTGTTTTTATCAGCGTTTGTTATTTGTGGATGTGTGTTCCTTTTGCTGTGTTTGAACATTAAATTACTTGTGTGTTGGAACTGCTGGTCTCCGGTGCCTAATTTTTGATTTATTGTTAATATGTACCTTGGCCTGTGTACAGACTGTGGTAGATGTCATCATCCTAGGTCCCGTCCTGTCTGATCTTACATGCTGCTCCACTGTATGTTACCATATTGGCTTACTTGTTTGTAGGGCCATACATACACATGTCCCATGCCACAGACGAGCATCAGACCACACTGTGTAGTGGCCCAGTATATGTAGGGTCAGTGTGTGAGTGGCACATATGAGAATGGTGTTGAACAGATAGTCCATATACTGTAATATTATGCTAGCTTACCATATGTGTCTGTGGCAGTGTTCACATTGGTTGTGGTTATGCACTTTCACACAGGTGTATCATAACCTGTGATGTGACATGCCTGCAGAGCCTGCTATATATGCAGGTACATGTGCATTCTCCCATAGGAGATGTAGGCCAGTGTTGAGCCAGTCTGCCTGTAGCCTGCACAGTGGTTTGTGTACTTACCCAGCAAGGTGCCATGTCCAGATACTTTCCAGATGTACTGCTGCCGGGCCTCCCTTAACAGTCATGTATATCAGACAGAGCGGTGGGATGCTGTACAGATGTATGTCAATATCCTGTGAGTAGTATGTGGCCATGGCACCTCTGTACCAGCAGTTATGTGTCAGGACAGACAGAGGTGTGTGAATGCATAACCTGTGGGGGCGAATGTATACCAGTCGTTATGTGTTATACCCATCTACATGGCTGTTAACATCCATATTGTCAGGCTTGGTCCACATGTTCTGCACTAAGTGGTTCTGTGTATACCTGTGGACTGTACAGAGTGTGTCAGAATGTCCACATCTATTGGCCAATATCTCTGCTGTAGTTCACAGGAGCATCATGTGCTGCAGCGGTACTGTACTATGATGTCCTTAGGTTATCTGTCAGTAGCCAATGGAGCACATGTGAAAAGCAGATGTGACCTCCTACACACACCATGTATGTGAAGACCATCCCTCTTACAGTAGCAATAGCCTACTAATATACCTGCTATACATACCTGACATCCCCTTGCACTACGAAGATGGGACTATAGGAGCAGGGGTAGGGCTACACCCCATGTTCAGGACATATGGTGAATATATATGTACATATGATTATACAGATATCTATATTGATAATTACCTCCTGCCATACAGTCTGTTCTGTGTGCCTGTGATGGTGTCAGTTATGCCTTGTTATGTAACAGTTACATCCCAATTGATCAGCTGAAGATTTTACTACCTAGCAATTGTGTACAGAGTGTAGATAGAGGCTGATGGACTATACACCTGCATCACTTTTTGATTGTGTGATGTTTTTCGTGTTTCACTGTTGCAGTCATTACATTTGGGTAATCTGCTGGCAGATTGCCCTCAGTCGGCCTAATTAACAAAGTCTTGGGTCCTGCATCGGTTTGTGTCCCTTCTTCCATGACGTCAGGTCATCAGGGGTGTAAAACATGCGGACAACACCATTACATCAGTCTTTCTTGCTGTGCGGTGCCCGAAGCAGAAGCAGTTTGCAAGTGCCAGTCGGCCAACTCCTGAAATTTTCATTTTCGAGTTTCAGAACCGAAGTCTTCAACTTAAAGCTAAGTACCCCTTTGGGGAAACTTTTTCTTGCTCCTTACCGATGTCAGTAAAAGTTAATAATTGCATTACTTGTGGAAAGCAAATACCTCATAAAGACAGTTTTATGCTTTATTTAATCAGCGCACTATCCGTCGTGGGTACATTTTTGCTTCTAAATATTTTGGTTCTCTGTTTAATTATCCAGAAATGTCATCGGTTAGCCATCCGTCTACCGGGATTCTGAAAAAACACAAAGATAAAGACAGAGACAGGCCGCCGAGGTCCAGAACTGCTGACGACACTTCTCCTAAGCAGTCGCCAGTTCACCGGTACTCAGTGAGGTGCTTTCACAGCCCCTGATACCCGCTACTTCTGATTCACAGGCCTCTACTGAGACCCATTCGGAGTCTGGTATGCCGCGAGATGCTTCACCTATGGAACCCGCGGATGTCTCTACCTTGGATGAGTCCGGAGACACTGTGCAGGCACCGGCTTCTGAGGGTGTATTCAGGCCTACAGACTTGCATTTTAAATCAACTCCGCCTTCATTTCTAAGGCCTAAATCTCGTTCTCTGTCTAAGAAACCAACGCTCAGGCCCCTATGCCTAAAAAACAAATGATCAAAATGGCTGAAGAGCTTATTACTCTAGGGGTAGTCAATCCCCACCCCCCCCCAAGAGGCCTAGGCCTGAGCTTGATTATGAATCTTCTGATCAGGATACTGTTTCTTCTGTCTCTTCTAATGACCTGGATTTGTCTATGCCTACTTATGAAGATTCTGATGCAGAGGATTCCATTCCCTCTGCTTCCCCTCCTGAGGATTTTTCTTTTGGGGAAACTTTACATACTTTAAGGGAGCATTTCCACTGGGAAAGTCAAGAATTTTCTGATTCAAAGAAGAGGCTTAGGGATTTCCTTCTTCTACCTCAGTGTAGGTCTTTGGCTATACCTCCTGTACTAGACATTGTTGATGTGTTTTCGGAATCCAGTATGGCCCCTGATTCCCTGCCTCCGGCTCCTAGTAAACCAGACAGATACTACAGGGTTCCTGAGTCCCACAAGTTCCTTTTCAAAAATCCTGTTGCAGATCCAGAGACCATTTCTCAAGGGCCCAAGGGCATTAAGGCTTCTACTGCTAAAAATCCTACCCCTTCTGATAGAGACTCCAGGGCGCTGGATAGATGGGGTAAAAAGGTTTATACTTCAGCAACCTTGGCAATCAGGGCTTTAAACTTCCAATTTCATATGTTAAAATATCAACAGCATATTATTGGACTGCTTAAACAGAAAATTATGTTGATTTCTGACTGTGTGAAAAATAAAGATTTACAGGATTTAATGCAGTCTGCTGAACAAGTTAGAAAACATACTTTGCAATGTGGTTTTGATTCTTTAGAGGCCTCCTGCAGGGCTGCTGCTATTAGGTCTGTGCTTAGAAGGCATGCTTGGCTTAAGGAGCAGTCTTTGCCTGATCATGTTAAAGCTAAATTGTTGGATGCTTCTTTAAACCAGGACCGCCTGTTTGGCAATAAGGCTGAAGAAGTTCTAAAAAAGATGGAAGATATAGCTAAATCTATGCAAACTGTTAAAGATTTCTTATAAGTGCAACATCCAAGATTTAGTAGGCACTGACCTACCAAGAACTGGTCTTTTCCAGCCCCTTCTAGATCCTCTCAAGCCAAACCCAGACACAGCAAAAACCTCAGGTTTCAGTCCCAGGGGACTCTCAGAACTAAGCAGTGGGGGGCCTTCACTTCCAAATCTGGAAAATAACAAGACACTCCCCTATGGTAAACAGTCTCAATGACTTATTTTTAACAGTACCAAGCACTTACCTTTTAACCGCCCCTTTGGGGGGAAAGATTGCTCTTCATGCAAAAAACTGGGAACTCATAACCAAGGACAAATGGGTTTTAAATATAGTGTCCCAGGAATACAGATTTCATTTCCACACTTTGCCAACACCAAATGGGTGGGCAGATCAGAAACAAGTACTTTCCCTCCTAAACATGGGGGCTATTCAGCCAGTACCAGAAGAGGAAAAGGGACAAGGTTTCTATTCCAGGCTTTTCCTGGTACCCAGAAAAGACAATTCATGGCGTCCAATCCTGGACCTGTCTACTCTAAACACCTTTCTGGAAATTCCAAAATTCAAGATGCTGACTCTTCACCAGTAACTTCCTATGCTAGGCAAAGATGCCTGGTTGGAAACTCTAGATTTAAAAGAAGTATACCTGCATATCCCAATCAGGGAATCTTGCAGAAGATACCTATGATTCAAAGCAGGCTACATGCATTATCAATTCTCTGCACTGCCCTTTGGCTTGTCTACTGCACCCAGGGTATTCACAAAGTGCCTGGCTCCAGTTATTGCATTTTGCAGGCAAAGAAATATTCAAATATATCCATACTTGGACGATTGTCTAATTCAGGCAGAAAACCAGGACATACTTCTAAATCATCTGGCATTTGTAAAAAGGGTTCTGACTTGGGGGTACACCATAAACGAAAAGAAATCACAACTGGTACCCTGTCAACAGATTACATTCCTGGGTGCAAGTTTGAATACAACTGCCCAGATGGCTTTCCTCACGCCAGAAAAGCAAAATCATTTGGTAACTTACTTCAAACAAATGGCCACAAAAACCCTGCTATCTGCGAGACAAATACTGCAAGCCTTGGGGGTTCATGACCTCCTGCATTCTTCTAATCCCATACGCAAGACTGCATATGAGGAAACTACAGTGGTACTTAAAAAGTCTATGGAGTCAACATTGTCACAGCCTGGAAACAATGATTCCTATCATACCTTGCCTACGCCTGGAGTTCTATTGGTGGGCAGAGGCCTGCCACCAAAACAAGGGGCTGCCATTCACACTACCCCCTGCCGCCCAAACCCTAACTACAGATGCATCAGACTATGCATGGGGCGGCTCACCTGGCAGGGAACTGCATTCAGGGCAAATGGAACCCAAATCAAATGCACCTACATATCAATCAAAAAGAGATGTTAGCTGTGCAGAATGCTCTGACAGCCTTCAAGGGCTACCTTCATCCAGGACAAATAATGGTAAAGACGGACAACACCACTGTTATGTGGTGCATAAACAAGCAGGGGGGTACACATTCCTACCCTCTCTGCAGACTATCCATGGCATTATGGAACACAGCCTTGAGCTACCAAGTGCACTTACCAGCTCAATTCCTGCCAGGAAAATTTAACATACTGGCAGACGGACTAAGCAGAAAACTCATGGACCCGCACGAGTGGAAACTGGAACCACTGATTTTCAACATGTTGACAAACAAATGGGGAAGCCCAGACATAGATCTATTTGCCTCTCCCCAGATCTACCAGTTGGACAAGTTTTGCACAAAGACTCCTCACAAACAAGCATGGAAAGTGAATGCTCTCTCCTTCAGCTGGAAAAACCTATCAGTCTATGCCTTTCCCCCTCTGCCTCTGCTCTGCAAAGTTCTGATGAAAGTCAAACAGGACAAACCAAGGATGATTTTGATTGCTCCAGACTGGCCGTGCCAGCACGGGTACCCACTGCTGCACAGTGTGTCGCAAGTATCTCCATGGCACCTGCCTCAGACCCCTTCCCTGCTGTCTCAGCAGGAGAACCAAATTCTGCACCCTCAGTTTCCAACATTGAACCTTGCAGCCTGGCTAATCACTTAAATTCACCCTTATCCCTCAGCAAGCCTGTGATGGATGTCATCTTGGAGGCTAGAAGACCTAGTACTAGAAAATCTTATGCTGACAAATGGAAAAGATTCTGTGCCTAGGGATGAGCAGAACAGTGCCCAATTTACCTCAGATTTTGCAATACTTAACTGAGATGCTTCACAAGGGCCTGTCTTTTTCCTCTATTAAAATCCACGCCTCAGCTATTTCAGCTCACTATAACACAGAACCACCCCTCTTCTCTCATCCTCTGCTCAAGCAGTTTCTCAGAGGGGCAAAGAACTTGAGACCACTGCCCCTGCCTGGGACCTTAACTTTGTTTTGGAGAAGCTCACTCTACCTCCTTTCGAGCCAGCTGCTACTGCAGACTTAAAATTTCTTTCTTGGAAAACAGCCTTCCTTTTAGCAATTACTTCAGCTAGAAGGATATCTGAATTACAGGCCCTTATGGCAGTGGAGTGTTTCATCATCTTTCATGCGGACAGGATATCTCTCAGGACCAATCCATCCTTCATGTCCAAGGTGGTTTCCAGTGTGGCTCTTAATCAGTCCATTCATTTGCCAACCTTCTTTCCCAATCCACAGAACAAAGGGGAACGGATTCTACATTCCTTGGATGTGCGCAGGTAACTTAGATTCTACTTGGACAGGACTAAATCACGAAGAAAATCTGAACAATTGCTGGTAGCATTTGCTGCAGGGACAGAGGGGAAGGCTATTTCAAAATAAACCATTTCCAAATGGATAAGCCATTGCATTCATTTCTGCTATAAGCACCATGGAAAACCTATCCCCCAGGGGATCAGATCTCACTCCACCAGGGCTGCATCTACTTCTGCAACCTTTCTCAGAGGTGTTCCTACCAAGGATATTCTAGAAGCTGCTACCTGGAGTTCTGTTCATACTTTCACCAAGCATTATCATTTACCAATTTTCTCTAAATCCACAGCTGTCTTTGCCACTGCAGTCTTGCAGGGCCTTATAGCTGGCCCTAATGCTGTATAAACTCCTCCTCCCAACCATAGCTTTGGGAATCTACCCAAATGTAATGACTGCAACAGTGAAACACGAAGAACATAGTACAGTTGTGTACACTTACTATAAATGTAGATGTTCGAGTGTATTCACTGTTGCAGTCCTGGTTACCCTCCCTCCATTTCCCTACTTTGCTTTGGCTATACCTCTACTTTCTTTTACTATGCTTAAAAGCCTTTTTGGTGTATTTACTTTTGGTTGGAGGTATAATTTTGTGTTTTTAATTTTATTTGCTCCCCATTAGGGGGGCACCTGACATCTGGGGCAAGAAAAACTGATGTAATGCCGTCGGCTGCATGTTTTATACCCCTGACGACCTGACGTCATGGAAGAAGGGACAGCAACCAACGCAGGACCCAAGACTTTGTTAATCAGGCCGACTGATGGCAACCTGCCAGCAGATTACCCAAATGTAATGATTGCGACAGTGAATACACTCGAACATCTACATATATGGTAAGTGTACACAACTGTACTGTATCCTGTGGTCCAGTCCGTCCTTGCTAATGTATGATTTGAAGGACTTGGCCGGGACAGCAACAGTTTGGACACTCAAACACCTTGTGGGGGGGGGGGTGAGAATAACAATAATTCATTGTGATGCAAATTAGACCGGATTACATGTGTCCAGTGGGCACGTGTGCGAAATGGACAGCTATGTATGGGGCGAGGTTTTTTGTGGGAACAGATTGCCCTTTCATCTTTTCAGGTGAGAGTGGGATGTTGGGGAGGGGTAGTAGGTATATTTGGGGAGGTAGGTTGGGTAGGATAACAGACAAGACAAACAAGACGCATACAGGGGCGGTATATGACACATGGGGGGTAAACACCTTGGACGGGGCATGGGTGTTTGGAAGTCGCAAGCCCATGAGCCTCCCCAATGGAAACAATGAGACTGAGGTCCCCACCCATGGGCAGTCACCACTGCACCTTCACGGCCCCAAAGGTGGATGTGTTGGGGGCTGGGTAGGAGGGGCAGGCTCACCCTCTAATTGCGCCATTTGGCCCTCAAGCTGGCGTAGATTGTCTTGAATCTCCTTGTCGAGCTCGCTACGCACCACGGCCTGGACCTGACGGCGGGTGACAAGTACCTCTCGCTCCCGGGGGTGGGGGGTGGGATGAGCACCATCCCCTGCGGTGGTTCCACCCAGAGGTGGTGTAGGGACAACAAAGGAGGAGGTCCAAAGCTGGGCCCTAAGACCTGCTGGTGCCCGGTTCCATGGCCAGCTGAGGTGGGACAGGTGGGTCCGCTGGGACCGGCCTTCCCATATGAGCTATAGTGTTGCAGTTTTAAGAAAGTCATCAGTTAGTAATAGACAACAGCATTCAGGATTAGTTATAACAGCATGCATAGGTAGTCCCATTAACCCAAGACACCAGATTTACAGCAGTTGCAGAGTGAGCAGAACACAGCATGCAGGTTTCATTGATGGCAACAGGCCACCAATATGGGAGTATTTTAACATGGCACATGCATAGAACCAAATGTGAATATTTATAAACCAATAGGACATATGTCCCGACAGAAGTTTGGAGTGTACACGTACCCATTGAGGTGTGTAATTAGGTTATTGTCGCACATACGGTGTAGGTGAGAGGGAAATGTCCATTAACACGTAACATATCGCTGTAGTGTTCACAACGCTCTTAGTCCCTGCACTGATCTGTCCCTTACATGTATTATTACACTACCAACTGTCCTTACTTTGTACAATGGTATGTTTGTAGATTAGTATCTATGTGGGCTGTGTCTTACGTATAGTTTACACCTCTTACCTGTTATAGCTGTTGATAAAATCACTGTTAACACTACCTGACAATTTCTACACATACTCCCAGACTCCATGTTGATGTTATACACATACCTAACAATCTGTTATTGCACACACTCTGGTCACGGCTTGACAAGGTGCAGGTGTTAATGTGACATATTTTGAGATTAGCTGTCATACACTTTGGGTGGGATGCTACAATGACAAGTTTGTTTTCATATACATTCTCTATGTACAGGTCTGACTATCAGTTATATGTCAGTAGAAGCTGCCTACATTTCTTGGATCATCACACTGATATGTCAGGGGAACAGGTTACCGGGCAGCAGAATTGGGCCATTTATCTGGACATAGATTCATAGATTATTACTAGGCTAACTGCCCTCATGGACTATTTATTTATTTATTTTACATTTGTTGACCGGGCTAGTCCAGCTGGATATATATCCGTTTACAGTAGAGGCCCGGGGAGAAAAGCTCCAATATGGACAAAATAACAGAGAATAATAACATTTTTCTTAGTAGATTTATACAAGGTACAAGAAAGGATAACTATCACATTTTAAAAAAAAGAAAAAAAGTACAAGTTAAAAACAGAAGCAAAATCTATCTAGTTAAGTTATTCAGAGATCTAGGAGTACTTTAGTATTCACTTCTCAATTCCAGACAGCTTCAGGTAGGGCCAGTAAGGAGACAGGAATAAAAAATAATAAGGCGTGTTGAGCCATACTTTTAATCGGGATTGGTACAGGGACATAGCCATTGAGAAGTAAGGTGTACTTTGATTTGTCTTTTGAAGAGAGAGGTGGACTGAAGAGTCGCTATTTCTTGAGGGATTAGATTCCAGTGTTTACCTATGGAATTAGAAAATAGTGCATCACCAGCTTTGTTATTTGATTTAGTAATGGATACTAGAAACTTGTTGGCAGAACGAAGTGTGTTTAGGTTCTTATATGGAGAGATAAGTTTAGTCAGACTTGGAGTATTTTCAGGAAGTGAAGGGTTTTATGAATTATAAGTAGTTGTTGGTAAAGTAGATGGTTATTTAGTTCTAGCCAATTTAGTTGTTTCAGGTTATAACAGTGGTGGGTTCTAAAGGGAGTTGCATTAATGAATCTAGCTATACTGTTATAACATGTGGAGAGTTTATTGATGTTCTTTTTAGAGAGTGTGGTATAAATGGTCGAAGCATAAAAAAGAGTAGAGAGCAGGTGGGTCTGAGCAATGGTTTTTCTGGCTGCTGGGGTAAGGAAAGGTTTAATTCTATAGAGTGTCCCAATTTTTTATTCACAGCTTTAATGGTACTATTTATTTGTTCATCAAAGTTGAGATGGTTGTCAATGGTTACCCCTAATAGTCGAGTGGTATTATCAGGGTTAATGCAGGTTGAATTATTTGAGGTGATAGTAAAGAGAGGTGTAGGATATTTATTAGTAGGAGTAAAGAGAAGGAGCTTTGTTTTTTTGGGATTAAGGAGGAGGCAATGCTGCATAAACCACTTTTCAACATTATGAAAGGTTGTCTGGGTGATGGACTGGAGAGAGGGAGTATTTGTGGCAGAGCAGATCAATGTCGAGTCATCTGCATATTGGATGCAGGTAGCTTGAGGTATATTCAAATATAGGTCATTAATAAATACAGAGAAAAGAAGGGGTCCAAGGATAGATCCTTGTGGAACCCCTACATTTACTGGAAGTAAAGATGAGAGGTTATTTTCCCATAGAACTGCTTGTTGTCTATTTTCCAGATAGCTTTTAAACCACTGTAGAGTATGAGAGCTTAAAGAGAGGTTGTTGAGTTTGTCAAGGAGTATATTATGGTTAACCATATCAAAAGCTTTTGATAGATCTATAAATAGAGCTGATGAGAGAAGGTTACTGTTTCGATTTTTATTTATAGAGTCAGTAAAAGACAGAAGGGCAGTGGTAGTACTGTGATGGGGTCTAAAACCATGTTGACAGTCAGCTAGAAGGTTGTTTTGAAGAAGGTAATTCAGAAATTGTTTATGTATACACCTTTCCATTATTTTAGCTAATGGGGACAGTAAGGCAATAGGACGATAGTTGGATAATTCAGAAGAAGGGCCTCCTTTATGAAGGGAATTATGTGTGATATCTTCCAGACTGAGCGGATTTTCCTTTCGGAGATGGTCCTATTTATTAGAATAGATATTGGGTGATAGATAGCTTTAGCAGCAATTTGTAAGTATTCAGAAGGGAGCTGGTCAGCTGATGGGGTGCATGGTTTTAGTTTTAAGAGAAGCTTATATATGATAGAAGAAGACACAGGTTGGATTTGAAAGTGATTAGTAGAGGCTGGAGAGGTATCAGGTGAGGATGGAGTAGGTGTTGGTAGAGAGTTTGCTAGTGTTAGAATGGCTTCTGTAAAGTAGTTATTAAAGGCATTTGGGATCAGAGAAGAGGTATTAGGGTTAAATCCTGGGGGGGTAGGAGTAGTAGAATGTCCTGGTTTAAGAAGGTTATTTATACCTGACCAAAATTTTTGAGTGGTATTTTGTGTAGTTTGTTGAAGGTGGAGATAAAATTCCTTTTTGTCTCTAAGAGTGTCTTTTTTGGTAGAATTTCTTAACTGTTTATAGAGGAGATGGTCAGATGGGGATTTGGTAGCTTTCCATTTGGACCAGGTTTTATTTCTAAGGATCATTTTTTCTTTAGTTTGCTTAGTAAGCCAAGGGGCAGTTTTGGCTTTTATCCTAATAGAGTGGAATGGAGCATGATAATCCAGGATTTGCAGAAATTTTGTATTAAAGAAGGAAACTGCTTCATTGAGTTCTAGGTTTGATAAAGGTGACCAGTCACATGCCTGTAATTCTGTAAGGAAGTTATCAGGGTTGAAAAATTTTTTTGAGCGGCATCTTTTAAGTTTATGCATATTAGGAATATTCAGTTTTTGTCTGATCACATATGTAAGTGTGTGATCACTAATACTGTCAGGAAGTGTACCTGCAGTATAGTAAGTGTGGGCATTATTAATTAGAATCCAGTCCAGAATCATTTCTTTTTTATTTGGTTTATGTGTTCTAGTTGTAGTTGTTATTAATTGAGAGTAACCATGGAGATTAATATGGTTAGTAGGTTGATGGTCTGCACAGGTTTTCCAATCAATGTTGAAGTCACCAAGTATTATGGTTTCTTGGGGTAGTTGACTGGACAGGGGACTAAGTAGGCTTTCTAGCATTTGGGTATTGTTGCCAGGGGGAAGGTACATACATATTAGATAGATTGCTTTATTGTTGTTTATCTGTAGTTTAATTGATAAGATTTCTGTTTTAGGGCTTGTTAATGGAACGTCATTAAATTGGGTAACTTGTAGGTTTGATTTATAAATAATGGCTATACCGCCTCCTTTCTTCTTTATGCGGTCATTTCTAAGTATGTTATAGCCAGGAGGTGTGATTTCCTGGTCTAGAGTGGAGGCTTTTAGCCATGTTTCTGTTACACATAATATATCAAATGAATGCAAGTGAAGGAGTGCATGTAAATGGTGGATTTTGTTATTCAAACTTCTGATGTTAATATGAGCTATTAGAAGGGAATTATTAGTTCTAGTACCTGATGCAGGAAGAGGAGAAGAGTTAAAGTTTTGGTTATGATTGTTAATGGTAGAAGGACCAGGATTAGGGTGAATGTCACCGTGTAAGAGGAGTAGTTGATGGGGAGTTGATAGTAGTTTAAGCAGTTTGAGACAAATATTAAGAAATCTTTTATTAGAGTTGGGGGTAGCGTGAGAAACCCTATGATATTTTGGCAGTAAATAGTTGGAAGAACAGGTAATGTTACTATGTTTAAGGGAGCTAAAGGTAGATGAAGGTAAGGTTTGCTTTATGTGAAGGTTTTGTTCATAGAAAGTTTTGAATTGCAATGAGGTGATATGGTATGAGAGAGAAAGAGAGGCTAGAGTAATAATGGAGAGTAGAGAATAGATGAGAAAGGGTTTTAAAGTTAGAGACATTATAGTGAGAAGATGAGGGCCTAAGGTAGGTTGTTTTGAAAGAATAGTTAGGTAGAGATAGCACAGTAGTACTGTATGAAGAAGGGATACAAGGAGATTAAGTGTATAGAAATTTAGGCAGGTGATTAGTCAGTGTAAGATAGGAAATGAGTAAGTATTGGATAGAAAGTAGAACGAATGTAATATACGTTAGGTTATTAAAGTGCTTTGAGGGAGAAGGATAGAAGAGATAAGGTATAGTAGATTTTAAGGAATAGTGTTGTAGTTAGGTGTCAAAAGGTGGGAGGATATGATATTATAGAGTGGAGGGGGAAGTGCGATAAAAGATGAGGGGGAGGTTTAGTTTGTTGGAAGGAGATTGGTTGAGAGGATAGGGGGAGTGTTTAGTGAGGTATAAGTTGAGGACCCCCGGGGGTGGGTGGGAATTGGGGGTAGGGAGGGGAGCGGAGCGGGGCAGACACAATTAGTGTGAGAGCAGGGGAGAGGAGTGGAGAACAATCAGAAAGAAGCAATCCTAGGAGAGTGGATCTGGATACAGGGAGATAGTCAGTTTAACTAGTAGTAGGAGGTCAAAGAGTAGTTTAAGCTCAGGAGAAACAGTTCCCTGAAAAGTTACAAGGGAGGCAGGAGAGTAGCGAAGATATTAACGAAGAGCACAGGGACAGAGAGAACTAGCAATAGCAGATTGGTAAAGACCAGAATAACTAAAAGGAATAAGAGTCAGGCAGGAGAGATACTATAAGCATGAGGTGTGGGAACTATGAATAGGGGCTAGGGATAATAGAGACAGTACTTTAGGTAGGTAAAGGGGTAAATAGAGAGTACTAGAGTCAAAGATGGCTTTAGGTTTAGTACAGTATATATTTTAATCAACAGAAGAGAGAAGATATAGTGAGGGAATCAAGCAGTCTAGCAATGGGGGGGGGGTGGCTGCTGAGAAGACTGGCAGAAGTCTAGTTTCTATATCAGGGGAGAAAACCCAGGAAATAACATCAATGTCACTTTTAAAAAAGAACAAATATCAATGTAACATACAGTATAACTTTGGTGAGGGTTACTCCAGGTTATAAAAGCCAGTTAACAGAGTGAACCCAGGGGAAACAGCCCAGGCAGGTAGAGGAGGGTGGAGTTTGCAGTTTTATGAGTCCACGCGGAGCACTTTTCTGGAGTTGAGAGGGGAATAATTAACCCTAAACCAGCTAGAAAGAGATAGAGAAAAGAAAAAAAAACAGTTAGTTTACAAATTACAATTAGGTAATTAGGCTAGTCCAAACAAAAAGCAGTTACATTACAATACATTTATGCATGTCAAGGTACAGACCACTAGGCAGCTTAAAAACAGCAAAGATAGAAATCCATAGGATACAAAATTAAGCAGCAATGAGCTGATTAAAGTCCCTATATCTCAACAGTAATCAACAATACGCTTACTACTTGAGAGTGTTTGCATTCACACTACACTGTGCAGTACTTCACGGGCGGATACCCTCATTATCAAATTATGAATACATTGGAGAAATGAGTAATATGTATAAATTACAGCCCCGTCCAAGAGAACACTGAAAGGCTGCAAATGCATATATTCAGAAGTCCAAGGGAATAACAAAAACGATGTTGCCAAAAGAGAGGCCAAAAGGTCGCCAATCTGAAAAACAACTTAGAAACAGCTGCAATATACACAAACAGTCGGAAATATGTCCCTGACCACTGAATAGAGCTACCAGATAACAAAAAACAGTCTAGCAGGCATAGGCAAGGAAATCTCTAGAGTCCTCCAGCCATGAAGCAAAAGCGCGGGGTTTTATATGCTCCACTAGAGATTCCCCAGCACGTGGAATCAGTATTCCCAACCCAAAGGTCTAGGAAATAAAACACACTGTATAGCACTCAAGCCCTTCACCAACATAAAAGCCAATATATTAGAAGCAACAGTAGTTACAGCCAAAAAATAAACAGGTGCAAGCTAAAAACAATTTAAGCAGATCCCTAAGTCTTAGCGACCAACACTATCAACTACCAACAGCTCATACTACCAAGCAAACAATTATAAACATATCACAAAAGTTACTTCAGTCCAAAGCATTTGCGACCAGCATTACCTATTAGCGACAGTTACTGCAAGTGAGCAAACATGTAAATGCCCCTAACACAAGGTGCACAAGTCCCCAGGCACTGGCAAGCAACAAAATCACATGCGACCGTTACTAGCACTAGAAAACATGTAAAAGTAGGTGAAATTAAGCTACACAAGCCCCCAAACACTAGCGACCAACACTATTAATAAGCAAAAATGAGAACAACCAGGAAATAAGAGTATGCTGATAAAAAATAGCTACCTAAGTTCCCAAGCACTAGCGACCAACATTACCATCAATAAATCCTCAAAACCATCAAGAAAACCTGTAAAAGTAGGTGAAATCCAGCTACACAAGCCCCCAAACACTAGCGACTAACACTATTAATAAGCAAAAAGGAGAACAACCAAGAAATAACAGTATGCTAATAAAAATTAGCTACCTAAGTTCCCAAGCACTAGCGACCAACATTACCATCAATAAATCCTCAAAACCATCAAGAAAGCCTGTAAAAGTAGGTGAAATTCAGCTACACAAGCCCCCAAACACTAGCGACCAACACTATTAATAAGCAAAAAATGAGAACAACCAAGAAATAAGAGTGTACTGATAAAAAGTAGCTACCTAAGTTCCCAAACACTAGCGACCAACATTACCATCAATAAATCCTCAAGTACTAGCAGCCAGCACTATCCACAGCCTACTACTTTAAGCCTAGTCAATTACCCCCTGTGAGAATCAAACCCTGCACCTTGCGTTTCTAAGGTAAGCACCTTAACCATTACACAACTCTCCCACTATAGTGCTAGACAGATCAGAACAGTTGAGGTGTATGACTATGCATGCAGCTGACTACCTGAACATTCTGCCACAGTCTGTACAGCTGATGGTTATGATTATGCTTACAGCGTACTATCTGAACATTCTAGCACATCACAGTTGGGTCTAATTATGCATACAGCTTTCTATCTGAACATCCTCACAAACTCTGTACAGTTGTGGGGTATGATTATGCATACAACTTACTACCACTCCCGGGATTCAAACCCCCTGCTGTGTGTGGTAAAAATATTACAGTTGACATCACAGTACACTATGCTATCAGGGAATTGGTGAGAAGCATTCCAGTGTTTTCTGTGTAAGTCTCCCTCAGTTGTACAATATGACTGACCTCTTGGGACTTCCAGCATTGTTATACTGAACTTCCTACACATTTTATCTGCGTTCAGCAGTGTTGGTAACACTGCTTAATACAACAGTACTATTTATAGAATGCAAGACTACAACAACATATGAAAGCAGAATGTACAGAAGTACTCCAGGGGTTATAATTTTATTCACAAGATATTACACCTTTATTTCCACACAACCTATATGACAGTCTTCCTGCCATATTTTCTAGTTTATACAGTACATCCTATACACAATACATTTTATACTGGAACAACACTTTCTAGAACTGTTATATTTATTTGTTATGACAGTACATGCAAGATTATTACTAACCTGCCTCATGATGCAGCCTAGCAGCATGGGCTTGCTGGTTCGCAGCCCGCTCATCTGCAGCTGTCAGGGAAATACAGTGACATTTAGCCATTACCTATCCATAGTATACACAAGCTAGGCAATCATTCTCTACGTAGTAGCATGGATACTTACTCAGTGCTGGGGCATTGGCCATCTGCCTTGATTCTTGGATCCACTGCTCCAAGAGATCACCCTTCCGCCGCTTCAGGTCAGCATGGTGATACCTGACCTGCTCACCAGTCTGGGGGATATCTGTGGCACTGGTGAGGTCATGGGCGAGACTGTCCCAGGCCTCCACTTTATACTGAGAGCCCCAGTACTGGCCGTGCAGTAGTCCCTGCTCATGGTGTTTTACCAGGAGCCATACCATGAATCTGGACTCCTGGGTGCCCCAGCGCTGCTCTCTAAATCGAGTGCCTTCCCCAACTCCAGCCATTCTGTTACAGTAGGAAGCTGCAACCAGTTATGGAAAGTATTTGTGCCTGTGAGGTTAAATATGCCTGATTTGCCGCACTTTCCCATGATTGGACGGTTTTGAAAAGGCTAAGCTATGGGCACACCTGCTTACCTAATATTGGCGTTGCTTAAAGGGGTATACCACTGGGCAGATACTTAGCCAGCCTACACATTGCTTACACCAAGTATGCTGAGCTGTGCAATGCTTAGAGTTGCTTAATATTTAATTAGCATTATATTTTCCTTTTGGCATTGATTTGTTACATGTTATATCTGTGTGGTATCTGTGATTCATGTGTTCAGAGGTTCATAGGCAGGTACTAGGCTATTGGCCCTAGGGCCTATATAAGCCTAGCCAAAGGTACCCTGGCTTTCGCCACCCAAGAAAATTATTTTCCTGTGCCACTGTCGAGCAGAGCCACAGTAGTGATCCCCGTGGTGAATTTCCTATCTCCCATCCAATCATCAAGATTTTTCTTGAAGAGTGCTAATGAGGAGCTTTGTTTGATATAGATAGGTAGTTTGTTCCAGAGTATGGGAAGTCTCTGGGACAGGAATCTATCCCTCCAGCATGTTCTGTTTATTGTGGTGATGAGGTTTAGGTCCCTAGAGCATGTAGCTCATAGGGATTGGGATTTCTTTAAGTGGAGCATGTCTAAAAGCTCTGGGTTTGACATAGCTTTGTGTGTTAGGCAGAGATCGCCTCTGAGTAGGCGATATGCAACGGAGTAAAGCTGCAGTTTTTTGAGACGGTCTGCATAGGGCATCTCTTTGAGGCCGGTAATCCTCTTTGTGAGGTATTTCTGTGGCCTTTCAGTTGTTGTAGATGTCTTGTGAGGTACATACCAAAAGTGGCACTGTACTCTATAATGGGTCTAATGAGTGACGAGTAGAGGGGAACAGTGACCTCTTTTTTCCTGGATGAGAAACCTTTTGTGATGAGGTGTGCCAGATAGAAGGATTTCCTGACTACTGTGGCGATGTGATTATCAAAGGAGAGACTACTGTCCACCTGTGTCCCAAGGTCTCTTATCACACTTTCGGTGTTAAGTAGACTACCACCTATGTGGTAGCTCATGGGTACTGAGTTTTTACCAAAAGGAATGACAATGCACTTTTTGGCATTGAGCTTGAGGCCATGGCTTTGACACCAGGCATTGTCTCAGCAAGGCCGTTTTGTAGGATGTCCACATCTTTTGGAGTTTTGATTATGGCTCCTAGTTTGCAGTCATCTGCGAACTTCATTAGCCAAAGACCTTCTGTGTTGGCCTGTACTTCAGAGAAGTAAATACCAAACAGGAGAGGACCCAGGACTAAACCCTGTGGTACTCCACTTGTCACTGGTCTGAAGCTGGATTTGGAGTCTGCTACTTTCACAGTGTCTGTCAGTGAGCCAGTTGGCAACCCATCTTGTGACATAGGGATTTATACCTAGTTTAGTGAGTTTATCTATAATTCCAGAGTGGGGGATGGTATCAAAAGCCTTGGCGAGATCTAGATAGGCTGTGTGAACCACCTTACCCTCATCTACGGCTTTGGTGACTGCTTCAAAGAAGTCTATCAGGTTTAGGAGATATGATCTGCCTTTTACAAACCCGAACTGGTTGGGGTCCTGAGTTTGGATTATAAGTTCCATGATGATACGCTCCATAGCCTTGCAGACCAGGCTCATTAGGCTAATGGGGCGGTAGTTCCGGGGTCTGTGGTGGCTCCCCTTTTGTGGTGTGGGATAACTGTCGCTGTGCGCCATTCAGTGAGCACATAGCCTGAGGTGAGGCTATGATTGAACATGGTACTTGGGTGGGGTGCCAGTTCGTTCTGTAGTTCATGTAGAACACAGCCTGGGATGTCGTCAGGTCCCATGGATGCTTTGTTCTTGGCTTTGGATAGTGTTTTTTTACCTGTGCAGCCGTGATTGCAGGAACTTTGCATTCTTCTGGTATAGAGATGGGCCCTTTAGGGGATGACAGAGGGGTAAAGTTAGCACTGAACCTATCTGCCAGGATGTTGGCAATATCCGTTGGTTCTGTATATGTGTACGTATACTGTTGTCAATATCCATTGATTCTGTATATGTGTACGTATACTGTATGGGGTCCTGGGGACTTCAACACTTTATTACAATAACATCTCACATCTGGCCTTACTGCAGTACTCCAGTTCACATATTTATATTATGCAGCAGGTTATACAACATCAACCTGTACATACATTCCTTTCACATGTTCAGTTTAATTTTCCTGTGGTGAGGATTACTCAATCTTATGTACTGCTGTGATGGCTTAGTGGTTAACTACTGTGACTGTAGTGTACAGGGTCTTGGGTTTGAGCCTTGCAGAGGCTGTTTATTTTGTTGCTGGGTGGGACACGGGCCGTTTGGATACAGAGTGGTTAAGGCACTTTAAAGAAGTTGTAAGTGGGTGTGTGTATGTTTTCACAGCGGTAAGCACTGCTGACTTCCGGTTACAGTTTCTTATACTCAGTTAGCTTCCACATTGCTTAATCGGTGTAGGCAGTGCTTACCCCCATGCAAATGCACTGAAACACGGTTACTAGTGCTTACATATGCTTACTACTGCTTATTTGTGCTTAAACCCGCTTACTAGTGCCTTATTCATTCTGACACTGATACTTCACATATGCATTTCCTACAGTACTCCAGTTCATAGATGTGTGTTATTTAGTGGGTATTACAACAAAAATATTGGTTATAACATGCTTTGCCATGTAACATAGACTGTGCTGCAGTGGGACTCGAACCGGGAATGCCTGCTCGTTAGGCGAATGCTCTGCCCACCACACTAATTGCTGTGCAGCTTCATTTGCATATATCTTCCTTGTTATCCTCTTCAGCCTTTTAAGCTGCTTTAACCATAGCTAAGCGATGGACACACCCACGCACTATGGTTAATTGTACTCGGATTTTTACAAATTTAAATACACGGGTTTCTTCATTTCCTTTGTATGACCTGTTGCTGTTGTACACATGGAGGACTGTTGGTGGGGATATGCAGACACCTATGAGCGGTCTCGCTTATTTCTTACCACTTTCTGCTATTGTACATTGCAGGGGCATGTTTATTCTGAGAGCTCTCCAATCAGACACCCTCCCTGCACTCGTATATGCTCCGTGTAAGCCTAGGAGCTCGGGCAGCTCACCTTCTTAATATGCATGGTGCGCTGTCATCCTGCTCCTAAACGGGTGCTTCCATGCAGGACTAAGCTAGTCCTTCACGGAAGTTTAGTAAATCCGGGGGTTGGTTTCTATGTAAAATGTTTATTGTACAAAGTGAAAGTGTTAGTTTTGTTTGAACATATAAATTAATAATGGTAACTAAAATAAAAGATGAAAATTCTAAATGTTGTTGCATGGGGAAAAAACTACCAAAGGTGCCAGAGACATGCCTGCACTTTTTTAACTATAACTGTAAGACTGTAATTTCATTAAGAAAAAAAACTTGAAAGTATAAAAGTTGTTTTTCTTTCGGCTTTAGGGGTTAGGGGTTGCCACAGCAGAACTCCGGTCCGCTAATGATTGGCAGTCAATTTTTATGGTGCTGAGGTGCCAGCCCGACGTCCAATCTTCAACGAAGGCACGCCCATTCACGCATGTCTTTCGAACACCACTCGACCATGGGGAGGACATGCAGACTCCACACAGAAGGCGCTCCAGCCAAGAATCGAATGGGAGAACTTCTTGCTGTGAGGCGACAATGCTACCGCTGCACCAGTATATTTTTAAAATGCAAACCGCTGCATAATAAGTAAAACCATAATGCACCCCCCCCCCCAAAAACAATTTTTTTTTTTTCTAGAGTTTTAGTAATGCAGTTGCACTACCTTGTTACTGAACTGATCTGATCCTGGGAAACTTTAGTAGCAAAAAGTAAAAATGCTAAGCTATAAAATATAAGTACTATGATCTCTGTAACTATGGCAGTAGTTTTAGAGTGAAAACCAAACCCAAAGCTATAAAATATAAATACTGTGATCTCTGTAACTATGGCAGTAGTTTTAGAGCAAAAACCAAACCCAAAGCTATAAAATATAAATACTGTGATCTCTGTAACTATGGCAGTGGTTTTAGAGCGAAAACCAAACCCAAAGCTATAAAATATAAATACTGTGATCTCTGTAATTTTGGCAGTGGTTTTAGAGTGAAAACCAAACCCAAAGCTATAAAATATAAATACTGTGATCTCTGTAACTATGGCAGTGGTTTTAGAGTGAAAACCAAACCCAAAGCTATAAAATATAAATACTGTGATCTCTGTAACTATGGCAGTGGTTTTAGAGCGAAAACCAAACCCAAAGCTATAAAATATAAATACTGTGATCTCTGTAACTATGGCAGTGTTTTAGAGTGAAAACCAAACCCAAAGCTATAAAATGTAAATACAGTGATCTCCAAAACTGTGGTAGTGGTTTTAGAGAGAAACTAAATAATGACAGATCTCGGACTCTTGCTTTTTCACACTAAGTTGTTGCTTCTTCACTAGTCGCCACTTTCTTAGGGTCACCATCCAGATATTCTGTGTGCTGTGCTTTGTAGATTAAATACAGTACGGCCCCAACACAATATCTGTGCTGTCTGCTTTCATTGTAGAACAGGGAGACAAATGCAGTGCAGTTGTTTTGGGTCATGGGGCTAATGTGTGGTTGTTTTGGGTCATGAGGCTAGAGTTGAGTGAAGTTTGACTGCCAAAAAGAGGAGTTGTAAATATAGAGCACTTGGCGGGGTTGACTTAAGAAGGGGTGCATTGCTGGGTGCACATGTTCTGTAACTGCAAGATAGGTAGCAGAACCTCAGAAGTCCTTATAAGCTGTTCTTTGGGTGTGTCAGAAATACTGCAGTTTTTGATTTTACTTTGTGTATGAAGATGCACTGATAAAATGTAGTGTTAGTTTATGAAGTGACCAGGGGTTCAGTAAAAGGGTTTCCTTTACGTACAAGACCACCATTATGGCATCATCCTTACCCGTTACACTTGTCCTCATTCAAAGAAGTATTACTAATGACACTGTACGCTGCATCCTGATTGGGTGTCCTTGCATGACACTGTACGCTGCATCCTGATTGGGTGTCCTTGC